>NW_021940921.1:1006409-1286744 GCF_004337985.1 Pyricularia pennisetigena
TTTTTTTTTTTTTTTTTTTTTTTTTTTTTTTTTTTTTAGATGGACGCATGTCCCCAACACAGCTAATCTAACCACCTGCGCTTCCCTCCCAGGCGGTCCTCATGTGCAGGAGAAACTTGGACCTCATCAGTGGCCGCGTGCTCCTCCAAACCTCGCCTGCCCAGGCCTACGACACGGCCGCCACGCTCGCACACGCCCGGCTGTACGACGCCGAGTTTGCTCGCGCCGGCGTCCCGCGCGACCGCTTCTGCATCAAGATCCCCAGCACCGGGCCGGGGCTCAACGCGGCCAAGGTCCTGCAGGACGAAGGCATCGCCACGCTGGGCACGGCGCTGTTTAGCGTCGTGCAGGCCGTCGCCTGCAGCCAGGCGGGGTGCTTGAGCATCAGTCCTTATTTTAACGGTCAGTGGTGAAGCGGACGTCAATCTTACCGAGATGCGAATCATATGAGAGGGAGGTGTCATTTGAAAATGCTAAACTACAAGTCGTCTGGGAGGTTGCAAGAGATTTACGCCCACGATCTGTCAAAGCGCGACCAGGTTTGGCCCAAGACCACGGACCCTGTAACGCAGCACCCCATGGCACCACGTCTTGTCCACATCCTCGAGACGTACCGTCGTTTATACAAGGAGACGGGCAAGATGCAGCCGTTGGTCAAGAGCGCGAGGTAACCCAGCTCCAAGCCTACGTGTCCAAGCCTGCTTTCCCACGTTGTCTGCTCACTCTAACTCCAACCAACTCCCCATCCGCGCAATCTAGCTTCATCTCCGTCCAAGAAGCCATGGCCGCCGCCGAAATGGGCTGCCAGTCCGCCACGCTGTCGCGCGAGATCCTGACCAAGCTCGCCGAGACGCCCTACGACGCAGCCGCCCAGCCGGGCGAGGGACGGCCCAAGCCCGCCCACGCTTACGACGCCCCGGAGCCCCTGCCCGCGCGTCTCCGGCCCCTGCTCGAACGCGATCCTCTCACCGAGGGTTGGGACGGCAGCATGCCCAGCGCAGACGTGGACTACCTGGCAGATGGGGGCGCGGCGCTGCAGCGCGCCATCGACGCCGACCCAGCGACTCGCAAGAGGGTCCGCGATGCGCTGGACTTTTTCGTCGACGCCGAGGAGCGAAGCAGGAGGAGGATCGAGGCGGTTGTGGCGGCGCTGGGTTGAGGGGCGGAGGGGGCCAATGAGGGCGGTTTTTGATGCGGAGTAGCCAGGTTCGTCTTTTGTGGCGAATTTATTATGTTTTTAATCACAAGAAAGAAAAGAAAATATCCGAGATATAACATACGGAGGATTCCCCAATGGTCACCCACCTGGATACAGGTTCGGCCCTCCCCAAATCGGTACGAGGAGAAAAATGATCGATTTTGGGATCCGAGGCGTCCATAAAAGAACGCTTTCGCTCCCTTTTGCTCCCGCGAAACCTGCACTCGCCGTCGTGTTGACGTTTTCCTTTAGCGAAGCCCATACGACCTTCAAAATTTAAAGGCCCAAATCAAGTGTGCCCCAATTACCAACTGTCTTAAACACCGAAATAATTACCAATTTATGGTGTACGAATTATTGTGGATTTTGGGTAGGCTGTAATGGCCTCTTTGCGAAACGCTGGATTATAAATTAATAAAAAAGCCTGTCGGAATATTATTTATGCGCAATGCTGACTAATATAAGTATGGGGCTAAAGGTCTATATATATAGACCTTCGGACCTGTAACGGACCTAGTCCTGTACTTAGAAAAATCAATCAATTTTATACCTCCATACGTATCCTGTTGGTTCACCCTTGTTTTTAAGGCATTCCAAAACCCCCCCACGGGGGCCCGTGGCAGCCCAAATCGGTGGGGCGGCCAACCCGTGGGTGGGTTGAATTTTTTGTGGGGGGGCCCGACCCGGCCCAAAACCGTACACGGGTTTTCTTGGCAACCCGCGGGCCCTCGTGGGAAAACCCGTAAAATTACAAATTTTCCATATTTATACTTATGATTTTTTTTCGAATTATAGGTAAAATCACAATTACAAATAAAATGTAATTTACGATTGAGAATAAAATATAATATATATTCACGATTACAAATAAACCATAACATAAAATGACGATAATAAATAAAATATAACATAAAATGACGATAATAAATAAAATATAATATAAAATGACGATTGCAAATAAACCATAACATAAAATAACGATAATAAATCAAATATAATATAAAATTACGATAATAAATCAAATATAATATAAAAGGACGATAATATTTCAAATATAATATGAAATCACGATTATAAATCAAATATCATATAAATCTAGGATTGCAAATAAAAGATAAAAAGGAAAATAAATATATTAAACCTCTATTTTACAATTGGGAGTTTCTCGAATTACGCCTATACACGATATTACCCCGTACCCGTTTCACTGCCCTAAATGGGGTTTTTATTAACAATTTGTTAAATTAAAACCCTTTTTAACTAAAAAGGGTAATGGGGGCATGCGGTTAATATTTCCCCGGATTGGGGTATTAGCGACCGTTACCTAAATAGGATTATCGTTATCCGAATTTAAATTTTCGCTTAATTCCCCCAAATTATACACGAACCCAATAAATTCCTTAAAACGGTCGTTTTTAACTTTTCCGTTTTCCGGGGACACAAATTTTTTATATACGATAAAAGTTTTAATACCGATTAAAAAAATAATTTTTTTTTAATCGAAACGTAAATAATAGCACGGTCCCGGATTACCGATAAAATTAACGAAAATTGGTTAAAAGCAATCGAATTGTTTAACTATAATTATAACCGTATAATAAAAGTGGAAGTATCAGGAATAGTTAAAATATCGCGGGCGATTTGAGCAAATTCCGGGAATTTGGTTTCATAGGTAACCCACCAATTAAAAATATTATCATCGTCTTCCATAATTGCGGAAAATAATTGAAAATTAATATATAAATTAATATAACCATCCGTATAACCATCCGTATAATTATCCATAATTTGAAAATAACGAACCTTAAATAAGGAATATTTTGATTTTTAACCGGATATTTTTTTCAACAAAACGATCGATGGAATATAGGCTGGTTGTTGGATTTAAATTTTGGTTGGGAACATATTTGCGTTTTTTTGGACTCGGTTTCCGCTATAATATGAGCAAAACTGGATACGTTCCCGGGTAAATTAATTTTATTTTAAAATGGAAGTTTGGATTTTGCTTTTGCGAATATAATTCGGCCAAACGATTAATGCCTCGGTTAATTCAATTTTCCATTTCTGGTTGATATATTTTGCGTAATATCGAAGCTTATTTTTTTTAAAATCCGTCCGCGTAAATCGGATTAAAATAACCGCTACAAAATACATTTTTTCAATTTTTTAACTCTAAATTAGGTCGATATATTTATCCAATTTTGCTCGTACAGTACGAATTACGTTTTTCAAATTAGTATCCCATCCCGTTTGTAGATATTTTTAAATTTTTCCCTAAAACTTTTATTCGAAATTGGTAAAAGCAATTCCAATAATTCCCAACCCAGATAAAACGTACGCAATTATTTCCATTTTATTGGCGCCAAAAATATTGGTAAAAGCCGCGATAATTTTAATTGTTGCCAAAAAATATCTAAAAATCGTTTAACCTTTTGCAAATATTCGAAATTTGGATTAAATCGAATTCGCCCGGTTATCCTAGCCTTTTATTAATATAAAGTATTATTTAATAAATAATTCGATGGTTTTACGTAGTTAAAACGCACGCGCAATAGCCGAAGTGGTTAAATTCCATTTCGCTCATATATGTTTAATTACAAAACGGGGTCTTTTAACGCCGAATCCGCCAGTAATTTGTTGCAAATTGCAAAAGAATTCGGTACGTTTAAAGTTTTAATACAGTAAAACCGCCAAATAACGTAATTAAAAGAAAAAATAATATATTAGATAATTATATTTTAAAACTTTTAATAAAATTAAACATTTATTTGGGCGATAATATGTTTTAAAGATATATTTTATATTTTAAATTCCTCCAAATAGTTAATCGCCAAATGTTTTTTATCGTTGGAATTAACCAAAAATGCGCGGAAATTTGCTTTGGAAATATAAAAACTTTAGTATATAACCTTTTTTATTAATTGTAAAACGTAAATTATATAAAGGATTTGTAAAATATTTAATAAAATTTATAGTTCGGGAATATTTTTTCGAATTTCCGCAACAACGTCCCCGGAGCGGAAATTGGAAATATTATTAATTATAATAACGAATATTTTATTTTCCAATTTGTGTTTAAAAATAGTTTAAACGGTAAACTTTGCCAGATTTTCCCTCGTTTTGCTGGCGTTAATCGCAATAAAATCCAAAACAATAAACCGACGTACCCAATTATTGTCAATATAAGCGGCCATAATACCCCAAAAAACGTGCTTTAAACCGGGGTTTATCCATCCGTCCACGACTAAAAAAAGTTTACCTTTTTTGGGGATATTTATTAAATTTTAGGTAATAATATTTTCGGATATATTTTTGCATTTTCTGGCGAGGGTTAATGGCAATGGAACCCTCCATCGATCGTTTCGGGTTTGTATAAACATTTTAAACTCCGAATTTTATATAATATCAAATCCTTTTCGCAATAAAATGCAAAATCGGACGTATAATTCCTCGACCTCGTTTTTTGTATATTTGTGGATCTTTTTCGTTTAAAAAATGTAACTATATATTAATTTCTGGAAATATATAAATAATATTGTAAGATAATTGTATGGATAATTATATAAATAATTATATGGATAATTATATAAATAATTATATAAATGGTTACATTTCGTTGATAAATGGAAAGAATTTACCATATAAAAATCCGCAGGAATTAAATTGGGGTTAAATAAACCGTTTTATAATCCGAATTCGTTTTAAATGTAAATAATTGTATTCCGATGCCGTGTAAAGGTGTTGGTTCCATTATATTTGTTTTTTTCACTAAATTGGGGATATTTCAACATTTGCAAACATTTTTTGCAAATTAAATATAATTCGCCGTTTTCTCGAAAAACACCCTAATAGTTATATTGCCAAATTTCCGCCAATTTAAGTTTTTAAAACCTTTTAACGGTCAAATCGACTTTATTGTTTATCGGTTTCCAACGTCGAAACCAAAATACAAAAACGAACAAATCGAGGAAATTATTCCATAGTTAAAATGTATATATATAATACGCATCCTTTTCCCCGCCGTATTAAACTAAACCGTTGCAATTTTCATTGTGGTTATTTGCAAATACCGCAATAAATTCGGTTTTAATTTCCAAATTTAATTTAAAAGGGAAATTATAATCGTGCGAATTAGCGTTAAATAAACGTGGGACGGGTAATCTCATATTAAAGAAATTATTACGAAATTCGTTAATCATTTTAATATCCGGAAACACCAATTTTTCGACTGAAATATCCGGAAATGGCGATGCGGTATCCATTACCATAATGTGGTTAAAAATTTAAAAAAAGGAATGATTTTTTTCGTTATTATTTTAAAATTTAGGAAAAAATGGGATTGTATTTAATATGTCCGTTTAATTAAATAATCGAGTTTTGAATAATCGATAACGGGGAAATATCGGTTAAATTTTGTATTAAAAATTTATTAAGATTAAAAATTTGTACTTTTTAATTTACTTTTTTTCTTTTTTGCATTACTATTTGTCGCCAGGTTCTACTTATACAAATATGGCAAAAACAAAATAAAAAAAACGCCGACAAGTTCCTAATTTTCCCAAATTAGATCAAATACTGCCATATAATAATAAGCATCTTTTTCTTTTTAATTATCGGATATTTAAATTAACAATTCATAAATTTCCGGTTAATTTACGTCGAACCTATTCCGTACGTTTACATTTTCTTGAGCAAATAAACCCCGAACTACCTTTACGATTACGGGAAATTCCAAAAACACCTTGACCTATTATTTATTAAAAAAATAATTTACAAATAAAACGATCGAAGATGAAAAAAGCCGCAACAAACATAATTGGGGGCAAACCACCAAATCGAAATACCGGAAAATTGAATACACGGGTACAAAATAATAGACAATAAAAAAATAATCCTGCAAAACGGTTTGAATTTGGGAGTAAAAAATATAATTGGTTATATTGGATAATTATATTTTAAAAACTATTCATAATAATTGCGTTAAAGGAAATCCGCCGATTGTCATCCCGTACAGACCGTTTAATCCCCAAAATCGCTTTTCAGCGTTTGGTTAAAAAATATGTTAACAATATGGGTTGCTAACAGGGGGTTAGGCATTAGCCTAAATGCGGCGTGGTGCTAGTTATATTGTAAAAACCTGTAATTACAGGGTTTAGATACACTATATTGTTAACTAATTTTTGGATTGGTAGATTTGATTCATTGGTGGGGGAAACTTTGCTTTATCTCCCTTACATACTCTCCGACATCGAAATGGGGGTCCGCACGCCAGAAAACGTTCCGGTGCCGCACACGATTTTCCGAAAAATTATTTTGTATACGTTATTAAAAAAACACCCTCATTTCCATACAAACCATTTCTAGGTTCGCACTGATTTGCTGATTTGGTGAGACTTTCAACCAAGTACAGGGTAGTTAACTCGTGAGTGCAGGGTAGGTATAAAACCCGGTACAGGGTAAAACCCCATTCGCTGATTTTAAATCGCAATTCCTGCAATACATACATAAAATATAATAGAAAATCCGACAGCCCCAACAGCCCCACTTCGGCACTATTTATTGTGGCTTATATATAAATAACAGTGGACCTATTACATGCTAAATAAGGCATATAATTAATACCCCCTTTTTTTGCAACTATTCACATAAAGTCGGAAAAGACAAATATATAAAAAAAAATAAAACCCTAAAAAAAATCCCCTTTATGTCCCAAGCCGACTCGAACTCCCGATGAAAACCCCCTGGATAATTAGGCCCTTTGTGCCGAATTGTAACCCACGAAATGGACGAACCTTCGAATTGGAAAAAACCCCCAAAATTGTAATAACCCCCGGATTCGAACCCCCGACTTATATAATATCAACCCACGGAATTAACTATTAAACCAGGTAGCTAATTCAGCTGTTCGTTGGTAATAGTCCAAATTAGGTATATTATATAGGGTATTTCGAATGCGTAAGTCGCCCAAAATACGAGTTTTTTCAATTTTAATTCAATTTCTGGTATAGGGTCGGTATTAAATACTTATTAATTAACCTGTGCAGGGTAAATTCGGGTAATACGGCCGGTATTGGGTTAACAAAAATCCAATATTTGTAAATAAAGGAAATATAATGGGTAATTAGCTAACGAATTAATTAAATACCCTAACATTCAGTAGGTCAAAACTGAATTTTTAGGGGTTTAAGCCTTATAAATTTTAAAAAGACCTTATAAATCGGAAGCGTTAGGGGTTCTGTTAGGTTATTAGCGGGTATTTGTTTGGATTCCAGGTATTTTAAGGTTATTAATCCTTTTATCACTAACTCCCGTATATAATGAAATTTTAATAACGTATATTTAATACGTTAATGGTGCGTAGGGTTATATGCGTTAGCTATAAAATTTGTATTATTTCCAAATATTGCAATAGGGCCTTTTATAGGTAGTCCAATCTTTGTAAATAAGTTTTTAAACCACTGTGTTTCACGAAGGGTTTCCGTTAACGCATCGGTTTCGGTTTTTGGAATGTTTAAAGCTATAATATTAGCCTTTTTGCACTTCCACGTTATAGGGACCCCAAATAGGGTATACAAATATCCGGAGATGGATTTTAAATTTTCCCCAGCCCCGGCAAAATCGCTATTATTAAAACCCAGTAATTTTAAGCCTTTAAAACCCTTTATTAATAAATTGGCTGGTAATTCGGCTTTAAATATTTTTTTTCCGTAACAAATAAATGAGGATTTAATACCCGCTAAAAATAAAATAGGTTTTTAACTGCCGTTAAATAAATTGTAATAGTTTTTGTTAAAAAACCTAAAAACTATTAAATCGTAAAACCGATATGCGGGCGCGTTAATAACATTAAATATATAAAGGTGCCGATAGTACGCTGTAATAATTTAAGTTCCAACGGATTTACGGGCTAACCCCCGCTGTAATTTAATATACCCGGTTAGAAAGTAATAAATATAAGTTTGCAATTAATTAATCCGAGCGTTGCTAATGCTTTTTTTATATATTGATTTTAATGGAGCTAAAATAGGCGTTTAGGTTTGTCCTTTATAATTTGAACGCCTAAAAATAGGTTATAAAGCCCCTATTTTCCAACGCGTATACTTTATTAAAACGGGTTTTTAAATCCTAAATATATTGCAATTTAGGACCTATTAGCAGGTAGTCGTTTATAAAAGTAACGATAAAATATTTGGATTTAACGTTATAAAAAACAACGGGATTAGAGATTAATGGTTCAAAACCTTTTCTAAAAAATAGGGGTTTAAATTTGTTTTACCATTTTTTTGGACCTTGTTTCAAACTATATAACGCTTTTTCCAATTGTATGACCTGCAATTTCTTCGGGTTATAACCCATTTCCACTAAAATTTTAGCGGTGGTAGGGTTACAATTTTTTTGCCCATTCGTTAAAACCGTTTGGAACTTGCAAATATATATTTACGTCGGTAAAGTCACTATTTAAAAACGCACCGATAAAATCGATTCGTTTTGTTTCCCAATTTTGTATATTAGCTATAACTAATAATATACGCCAGGTAAATGGTATATTAATGCTAGCAAAAATTTCGATATAATTAAAACCTTCGACCCGTAAAAAACCCCTAACAGCAAACCTGGTTTTATATTTTATAGGTTTACTATTTTTATCCTTTTTTAATTTAAATACCGGCCGGGTAAAAACGAGTTTACGGCCTGTAGGTATTTTAATTTTTGGGATAAAACGGAAGGTTTTTGCAATAACGATTTGGTCGAATTTAAACGCTAAAGCAGTTAACCATTTAGCATTTTTAGGGCTATTTAAGGCCTGTTGGTAACTATTTGGTTTACGATTTTTAGTATGTTTTTTCTTTATTATTCTTTTGGTTTGAAAATGAAAATAATGCACGTAATATATATTTATTAAATTTGGGTTTTCGAATTGCGAATTTAACTGTATACTCTGTATTTTAAATGTTGCAAACACCGGAATTTCCGTTGTTTTAAATACTGGATTAGGTAACGCTACCGTTATAAGTTTTGGGGAGCGAACGGTAGGTTGTACAGGCCTGGCGGGCATTATATTTTCAAGGTTTAAATACCTTGTAACGGGTGGTAACTACCCTGTAACCGGTGGTAAATACCCTGTATTTTTAGGGTTATTTAAGGGATAATTATCCGTTGGAACGCTGTTAATTTCGTTTTCAGGTTCTGAATTAAAATCCCCTTTTAAATTTGTATTTTCCCCCTTTGAAATTTGTAGCGTTTCCCCTGGAATAGCCAAATTTTCAGCGGTTATACCCTTTATAGTTTTTACGGTAAAGGTTTTATATACGGTCCGTTTAACGGGTACCTAAACCAACGTTGTAAAATTTAATAAATAGGTTAAAAGTTTTACCGTTTCGGTGCGGGGAACTAATTTATTAAATTTTTGGCGTTTTTCCAGCGGTATAATAACCTGGTATACAGTACCAATAACCCGAAAATACCTTAAATTGGGTTTGTGCGGTAATCCAGGTTGGAATTCGGAATAAAATTCCTCGTAGGGTGTTAAATCCCTATTAATTACCGCTGTACGGTTAATTAAATTAACCACGGTAACTAGTAAATAATAATATATATATATAATGGTAAACCCGCCGCTATGATGGTAAACCGAAATTTATCCAAAACAACCTTTACGGACCGTTCCGTTAATCCGTTTTGGCCGTGGTTATAGGGATTCGAAATGTTAAAATTAATACCTTTGTTTGTAAACCAATTTTAAAAATTTGTATTAATTTCGTACCCCCCATTACAGTGAAAATTTAGGGGGTAGCGCCCGTACGTACCCTTTAAAGCTTTAAAAAAGCCTTTAATAGCCACTAAAACCGTAAATCCGGCTTTATTTTTTAATAGGATAGACCACCGAAAACGTGATTTTCGGTCCGCTAATAATAAAAATACGGGTTTTTTATTGTAAAAATTAGGTTTAAAAGTCACTGTATTACCTTCTATAAAATCGAAAATATTAAGGGGTTTAAGGAGTACGACCTTATTTGTACGCCTAATAGAAATAGCTTTAATATAAGCAATATAGGTAATTGCCTTAATTTTGTCGAAATTAGGTAAACCTTTTATAATTTTAGCGGTTTCTTTTAATAATAATAACTTTATATGCCCCAAACGCCTGTGCTATAATAGGGTTTTTTGGACCTGGATTTCGTTATAATTACCTGTAATTCCATTTTTTTTAAAGGTTTACCAGCCGTCCGTAGTCCGTTTTATACCTAAAAGGAGGTAATTTATAGGGGCCTGTTTTAAATCCGATAATAAAAAAGGTTTTAACAACGGATTTTTTGTACGGGAAACCCCCTTTTTTCGGAAATAATCCCTTTTATATTAGGTTGCCTAAAAGGGTTATTTAACGGTGTACCGGGCCTAAGGGGCCCAATTTTACGTGGATTTTCAGGGTTTTCACCGTTAAAATTTTACGTTACAGGTGAATTTACGGCTATTTCCGTATTTTATTTGGGATTTAGTTTTTCCGTTACCGTATTTTTTTCCGGTTCCGAATCGGTGTAAATTTTATAATCCTCGTAATTTTCGGGGTTTATATTATTTACTTTTATTTCCAACAGGGTTGCGTAACCTTTTATAACCCCCTGTAAAACCATGCTAAAAACGGTGTTATATTTACTTATTATACAAACGTAATTCGAAATAACGTTATTTCGAACAAAAATATCGCACCTTTTAGCCTTTAAACAAAACAAATATTTAACGGTATTTAAACGTCCCTTCGCCTTGCAATCCTTATCGTATAAAATATTTTTTAATAATACGCCCCCTATATTATAATATATAAAACAATTAACGATATATATTCCAAACGAAAGGATATATAAAACGTTATTTAACGTAATTTTTCTAAATTCGTCAGTTTTTTGGCCGTAACGGACCTATATTGTTATAATTCCGGTATTTATAGGCCCAATAAAGCCACTTCCTGTACCGACTTCGATTGTAAAACCGGGGTTATAATCGGTGAAAATTGTTTATTTGCAAAAATATGGTGCGTATTACCTGTATCGTACAGGATAGGGTAACCTAATTTCCATAATTTAAAGGTCACTTTTACGCCGTATCCAGGTTTCGTTTTATTTTTAAAATTAGCTGTTAAAATTTGTGGTTTTAGCGTTTTACCGGTATCGGTTTCCGAATCCGAATCCCAACGTAATTTTATAATTCCGTTAATAGCGGAATTAACCTCCTGTTCCAGGGCGTTATACGCTGCGCCTTCGTTAACGTCATTTGGAAACGAACCCGTAAATAATTCGAAACTTATAAAAATTATGGACGTTCCAGCGGTTAATTCGCCGGAGGAGGATTAAATATTTTTTGCAAAAGCAGAATCCGAATTAAAATTTTTACTTTTACTTCGTAATTTAGAGGTGTTTTCCTACCCATTACTTTCCTTTTTAACGCCCTTTTGAACGGTGTTTTACCCGTTTTTTTGCCTGCAAACCTAAAATTAGCGGTTTTAGCCGTTGTTAAACCTAAAATCGAATTTTCGGATATAAAGTCTGCCATAAGGTATTGCAAATCTAATTTTTCCGAATTTTGGCCTATTACCTGCAGGGCCCGTTAGGTATTACGTTGGCTTTTGGTCCAAATAGGGAATATCCCCTTTAAGGCCCGTAGGTATTAATTTCGTACGTTTATGGGGTTAATTTGCACGTTAATATTCGCTAATTTAGCTAGCAGTAAATTAAAACGGTTATTGAATTTAAGTATTATTCCCTTTAAATTTCGAAAAGTTTAAGGCGTGGAATTCCCGATATAATAAATTTCGACTAATTTCGGGTGGAACAAAATAGCTATTTTCCAGGGTTTTATAAACCGTTACGGGGCTAGAATATTATATAATGGATTTTGAAAGTCTTTTAGTTAAGCTGTTTTTTATAAGCAATAATAGGATTAATTGCTCGTATTCCGGTAAGGTATAGGCGATTTCAGGGTTGGAAATAAATTCCGCTGCTTTTATAACCCTGAATTGTATTATTAACGCCTATTTCCACAAATCGTAATTGCTAACCCTTATTAATTTACAATTTTCGGCGAAAGAAAATACCCGTTTCGATAATTCGTTACCTATCCCGTCGTTTAAAATTAGGTTACCAGGTGGATTAGGGGGTGCGGTAGCGGGTTTGCTTTCCGAATTACCATTAAATTTAGTGGATTTACCGTTTTTTAAAGTTAATAGGGTAGCTAATTGTTAAACTATCCTTTAAAATTAATTTATTTGCGTAATTAACGCTTTTAGTTGCAGGTTTTGGGCCTGTAATTTAGCGGTTAAAACTTCGTTTGGGCTGGGTTCAGGCCCCCTATTTGTTGGAATTGGGCCTGGAAAGCCCGACATAGGGCTATTTTCCATTATAAAATAACTTAAATTATTATTGCAATTCGCTAATTTATAGCTATAATTAACTACCCTAATTACCTAAGGGTAAATACCCTATTAAATTAAGGATTTGCTATACCGTTTGCCTTTTAACGGGTATAGGCCTATAATTACCAATTACAGGGTTTCTTGCCATTTTTAATGGTTAAAATCCACTAAAATACAGGGTTGGAATCCCTGAAATCCCCAATTAATGGGTGCCCTGGTATTTATACCAATCCAGGTGCACGTAACGAACTTAATTCGTTAAATAGGTGCAGGGTAAATTGCAGGGTAGACTGCAGGGTAGACTGCAGGGTATCGTACAGGGTAAATTAACCATTAACGTAATTCCGCTAATGGGTTTATAAGCTATTGTAAACCCTAATAAACGCATTAGGATTTAATGGGTTATTAGCGAACGAATACAGGGGTTTTTAGCCCTAACTCGTTAGCGTAAACCCTACTAAAAATTTTAGCCAATTACAGTGGCGTGCACGATCCATAAAAACCACACCCAAATTTTTTTTGGGTTTGCAATGCAAGCGATCGTTGCAATACCTGAAAAGGCCTAAATTGAACGCTAGTTTTTAACGATCCCCATTGTAAATACAGGGGGGTTAGGTGCTGAATTAGCGCTTAAAACCAAAAATTTGCATAAAAACAGCAATACTTTCGTCAATATACGTGCTGTAAAAATGCGACAATAACCAAAATAAAACCTAAATTTCAGGCTTTCCAGCGATGCAAATAGGATATTAATGCACAAGCTAAAACCTCTCCGGGCTCATGACCTGTTAACAATAGGGGTTGCTAACAGGGGGTTAGGTATTAGCCTAGGTGCGGCGTGGTGTTAGTTGCGTTGTAAAAGCCTGTAATTACAGGGTTTATATGCACTAAATTCATTAATTATGGGATTAATAGATTTGATTTATTGGTGGGGGAGATTTTGCTTGATTTCCTTTACATATTTTCCGATATCGAAATGGGGGTCCGCACCTCGCAACGGGTTCCGGTGCCGCACACGATTTTCCGAAAAATTATTTTGTATGCGTTGTTGAAAAACCACCCTTATTTCCATACAAACCATTTCTGGGTTCGCATTGATTTGCTGATTTGATGGAAAATTTTAACCCGGTACAGGGTAGCTGATTCGAAAGTGCAGGGTGGGTATTAAACCCGGTACAGGGTAAAACCCCACTCGCTGACTTTAAATCGCAATTCCTGCACCACATACACAAAATATAATAGGAAATCCGACAACCCCAACAGCCCCACTTCGGCACTATTTGTTTGTGGTTTATATACAAATGAACGTGGACCCATTACATGCTAAATAACGCATCCAATTAACAATTTTAAAGGACAATTTAACAGTTAACTGCCCTGTTAACCCTAAAAAGCGGTAATTCCACTAATTTTAATGGTAATTCGGAAAGCAAACCCGCTACCCCACCCCCTAATCCACCTGGTAACCTAATTTTAAACGACGGGATAGGTAACGAATTATCGAAACGGGTATTTTCTTTCGCCGAAAATTGTAAATTAATAAGGGTTAGCAATTACGATTTGTGGAAATAGGCGTTAATAATACAATTCAGGGTTATAAAAGCAGCGGAATTTATTTCCAACCCTGAAATCGCCTATACCTTACCGGAATACGAGCAATTAATCCTATTATTGCTTATAAAAAACAGCTTAACTAAAAGACTTTCAAAATCCATTATATAATATTCTAGCCCCGTAACGGTTTATAAAACCCTGGAAAATAGCTATTTTGTTCCACCCGAAATTAGTCGAAATTTATTATATCGGGAATTCCACGCCTTAAACTTTTCGAAATTTAAAGGGAATAATACTTAAATTCAATAACCGTTTTAATTTACTGCTAGCTAAATTAGCGAATATTAACGTGCAAATTAACCCCATAAACGTACGAAATTAATACCTACGGGCCTTAAAGGGGATATTCCCTATTTGGACCAAAAGCCAACGTAATACCTAACGGGCCCTGCAGGTAATAGGCCAAAATTCGGAAAAATTAGATTTGCAATACCTTATGGCAGACTTTATATCCGAAAATTCGATTTTAGGTTTAACAACGGCTAAAACCGCTAATTTTAGGTTTGCAGGCAAAAAAACGGGTAAAACACCGTTCAAAAGGGCGTTAAAAAGGAAAGTAATGGGTAGGAAAACACCTCTAAATTACGAAGTAAAAGTAAAAATTTTAATTCGGATTCTGCTTTTGCAAAAAATATTTAATCCTCCTCCGGCGAATTAACCGCTGGAACGTCCATAATTTTTATAAGTTTCGAATTATTTACGGGTTCGTTTCCAAATAACGTTAACGAAGGCGCAGCGTATAACGCCCTGGAACAGGAGGTTAATTCCGCTATTAACGGAATTATAAAATTACGTTGGGATTCGGATTCGGAAACCGATACCGGTAAAACGCTAAAACCACAAATTTTAACAGCTAATTTTAAAAATAAAACGAAACCTGGATACGGCGTAAAAGTGACCTTTAAATTATGGAAATTAGGTTACCCTATCCTGTACGATACAGGTAATACGCACCATATTTTTGCAAATAAACAATTTTCACCGATTATAACCCCGGTTTTACAATCGAAGTCGGTACAGGAAGTGGCTTTATTGGGCCTATAAATACCGGAATTATAACAATATAGGTCCGTTACGGCCAAAAAACTGACGAATTTAGAAAAATTACGTTAAATAACGTTTTATATATCCCTTCGTTTGGAATAAATATCGTTAATGGTTTAATAAACGATAATATAGGGGGCGTATTATTAAAAAGTATTTTATACGATAAGGATTGCAAGGGGTAGGGACGTTTAAATACCCTTAAACATTCGTTTTGTTTAAAGGTTAAAAGGTGCGATATTTTTGTTCGAAATAACGTTATTTCGAATTATGTTTGTGTAATAAGTGAATATAACACCGTTTTTAGCATGGTTTTACAGGGGGTTATAAAAGGTTACGCAACCCCGTTGGAAGTAAAATTAATTAATATAAACCCCGAAAATTACGAGGATTATAAAATTTACACCGATTCGGAACCGGAAAAAAATACGGTAACGGAAAAGCTAAATCCCGAACAAAATACGGAAATAACCGTAAATTCACCTATAACGCAGAAATTTAGCGGTAAAAACCCTGAAAGTCCACGTAAAATTGGGCCCCGTAGGCCCGGCACACCGTTAGGTGACCCTTTTATGCAACCTAATATAAAAGGGACTATTTCCGAAAAAAAAAGGGGTTTCCCACACAAAAAACCCGTTGTTAAAACCTTTTTTATTATCGGATTTTAAACAGGCCCCTGTAAACTACCTCCTTTTAGGCTTGAAACGGATTACGGACGGTTAATTAACCCCTAAAGGGAATGGAATTACAGGTAATTGTAACGAAATCCAGGCCGAAAAAACCCTATTATGGTACAAACGTTTGGGGTATATAAGGTTATTATTGCCCAAAAAAAACCGCTAAAATCACAAAAAGTTTACCTAATTTCGACAAAATTAGGGCAATTACCTATATTGCTTATATTAAAGCTATTTTTGTTAGGCGTACAAATAAGGTCGCACTTTTTACACCCCCTAATATTTTCGATTTTATAAAGGGTAATACAGTAACTTTAAAGTTTGATTTTTACAATAAAAAACCTGTATTGTTGTTATAAGTGGACCGGAAATCACGTTTTCGGTGGTTTATCCCATTAAAAAATAAAACCGGATTTACGGTTTTAATAGTTATTAAAGGTTTTTTTAGGGTTTTGAAGGGTTATATACGGGCCCTACCCCCTAAATTTTCACTTCGATAGGGGGCACGAGGTTAATATAAACTTTTAAAATTGGTTTACAAACAAAGGTATTGATTTTAACATTTCGAATCCCTATAACCACGGCCAAAACGGATTAACGGAACGGTCCGTAAAANTTTCAGGGTTTTTACCGCTAAATTTCTGCGTTATAGGTGAATTTACGGTTATTTCCGTATTTTGTTCGGGATTTAGCTTTTCCGTTACCGTATTTTTTTCCGGTTCCGAATCGGTGTAAATTTTATAATCCTCGTAATTTTCGGGGTTTATATTAATTAATTTTACTTCCAACGGGGTTGCGTAACCTTTTATAACCCCCTGTAAAACCATGCTAAAAACGGTGTTATATTCACTTATTACACAAACATAATTCGAAATAACGTTATTTCGAACAAAAATATCGCACCTTTTAACCTTTAAACAAAACGAATGTTTAAGGGTATTTAAACGTCCCTACCCCTTGCAATCCTTATCGTATAAAATACTTTTTAATAATACGCCCCCTATATTATCGTTTATTAAACCATTAACGATATTTATTCCAAACGAAGGGATATATAAAACGTTATTTAACGTAATTTTTCTAAATTCGTCAGTTTTTTGGCCGTAACGGACCTATATTGTTATAATTCCGGTATTTATAGGCCCAATAAAGCCACATCCTGTACCGACTTCGATTGTAAAACCGGGGTTATAATCGGTGAAAATTGTTTATTTGCAAAAATATGGTGCGTATTACCTGTATCGTACAGGATAGGGTAACCTAATTTCCATAATTTAAAGGTCACTTTTACGCCGTATCCAGGTTTCGTTTTATTTTTAAAATTAGCTGTTAAAATTTGTGGTTTTAGCGTTTTACCGGTATCGGTTTCCGAATCCGAATCCCAACGTAATTTTATAATTCCGTTAATAGCGGAATTAACCTCCTGTTCCAGGGCGTTATACGCTGCGCCTTCGTTAACGTTATTTGGAAACGAACCCGTAAATAATTCGAAACTTATAAAAATTATGGACGTTCCAGCGGTTAATTCGCCGGAGGAGGATTAAATATTTTTTGCAAAAGCAGAATCCGAATTAAAATTTTTACTTTTACTTCGTAATTTAGAGGTGTTTTCCTACCCATTACTTTCCTTTTTAACGCCCTTTTGAACGGTGTTTTACCCGTTTTTTTGCCTGCAAACCTAAAATTAGCGGTTTTAGCCGTTGTTAAACCTAAAATCGAATTTTCGGATATAAAGTCTGCCATAAGGTATTGCAAATCTAATTTTTCCGAATTTTGGCCTATTACCTGCAGGGCCCGTTAGGTATTACGTTGGCTTTTGGTCCAAATAGGGAATATCCCCTCCAGGGCCCAAAAATATTAATTTCGTACGTTTACGGGGTTAATTTGCACGTTAGCATTCGCTAATTTAGTTAGCAGTAAATTAAAACGGTTATTGAATTTAAGTATTATTCCTTTAAATTTCGAAAAGTTTAAGGCGTGGAATTCCCGATATAATAAATTTCGACTAATTTCGGGTGGAACAAAATAGCTATTTTCCAGGGTTTTATAAACCGTTACGGGGCTAGAATATTATATAATGGATTTTGAAAGTCTTTTAGTTAAGCTGTTTTTTATAAGCAATAATAGGATTAATTGCTCGTATTCCGGTAAGGTATAGGCGATTTCAGGGTTGGAAATAAATTCCGCTGCTTTTATAACCCTGAATTGTATTATTAACGCCTATTTCCACAAATCGTAATTGCTAACCCTTATTAATTTACAATTTTCGGCGAAAGAAAATACCCGTTTCGATAATTCGTTACCTATCCCGTCGTTTAAAATTAGGTTACCAGGTGGATTAGGGGGTGGGGTAGCGGGTTTGCTTTCCGAATTACCATTAAAATTAGTGGAATTACCGCTTTTTAGGGTTAACAGGGCAGTTAACTGTTAAATTGTCCTTTAAAATTGTTAATTGGATGCGTTATTTAGCATGTAATGGGTCCACGTTCATTTGTATATAAACCACAAACAAATAGTGCCGAAGTGGGGCTGTTGGGGTTGTCGGATTTCCTATTATATTTTGTGTATGTGGTGCAGGAATTGCGATTTAAAGTCAGCGAGTGGGGTTTTACCCTGTACCGGGTTTAATACCCACCCTGCACTTTCGAATCAGCTACCCTGTACCGGGTTAAAATTTTCCATCAAATCAGCAAATCAATGCGAACCCAGAAATGGTTTGTATGGAAATAAGGGTGGTTTTTCAACAACGCATACAAAATAATTTTTCGGAAAATCGTGTGCGGCACCGGAACCCGTTGCGAGGTGCGGACCCCCATTTCGATATCGGAAAATATGTAAAGGAAATCAAGCAAAATCTCCCCCACCAATAAATCAAATCTATTAATCCCATAATTAATGAATTTAGTGCATATAAACCCTGTAATTACAGGCTTTTACAACGCAACTAACACCACGCCGCACCTAGGCTAATACCTAACCCCCTGTTAGCAACCCCTATTGTTAACAGGTCATGAGCCCGGAGAGGTTTTAGCTTGTGCATTAATATCCTATTTGCATCGCTGGAAAGCCTGAAATTTAGGTTTTATTTTGGTTATTGTCGCATTTTTACAGCACGTATATTGACGAAAGTATTGCTGTTTTTATGCAAATTTTTGGTTTTAAGCGCTAATTCAGCACCTAACCCCCCTGTATTTACAATGGGGATCGTTAAAAACTAGCGTTCAATTTAGGCCTTTTCAGGTATTGCAACGATCGCTTGCATTGCAAACCCAAAAAAAATTTGGGTGTGGTTTTTATGGATCGTGCACGCCACTGTAATTGGCTAAAATTTTTAGTAGGGTTTACGCTAACGAGTTAGGGCTAAAAACCCCTGTATTCGTTCGCTAATAACCCATTAAATCCTAATGCGTTTATTAGGGTTTACAATAGCTTATAAACCCATTAGCGGAATTACGTTAATGGTTAATTTACCCTGTACGATACCCTGCAGTCTACCCTGCAGTCTACCCTGCAATTTACCCTGCACCTATTTAACGAATTAAGTTCGTTACGTGCACCTGGATTGGTATAAATACCAGGGCACCCATTAATTGGGGATTTCAGGGATTCCAACCCTGTATTTTAGTGGATTTTAACCATTAAAAATGGCAAGAAACCCTGTAATTGGTAATTATAGGCCTATACCCGTTAAAAGGCAAACGGTATAGCAAATCCTTAATTTAATAGGGTATTTACCCTTAGGTAATTAGGGTAGTTAATTATAGCTATAAATTAGCGAATTGCAATAATAATTTAAGTTATTTTATAATGGAAAATAGCCCTATGTCGGGCTTTCCAGGCCCAATTCCAACAAATAGGGGGCCTGAACCCAGCCCAAACGAAGTTTTAACCGCTAAATTACAGGCCCAAAACCTGCAACTAAAAGCGTTAATTACGCAAATAAATTAATTTTAAAGGATAGTTTAACAATTAGCTACCCTATTAACTTTAAAAAACGGTAAATCCACTAAATTTAATGGTAATTCGGAAAGCAAACCCGCTACCGCACCCCCTAATCCACCTGGTAACCTAATTTTAAACGACGGGATAGGTAACGAATTATCGAAACGGGTATTTTCTTTCGCCGAAAATTGTAAATTAATAAGGGTTAGCAATTACGATTTGTGGAAATAGGCGTTAATAATACAATTCAGGGTTATAAAAGCAGCGGAATTTATTTCCAACCCTGAAATCGCCTATACCTTACCGGAATACGAGCAATTAATCCTATTATTGCTTATAAAAAACAGCTTAACTAAAAGACTTTCAAAATCCATTATATAATATTCTAGCCCCGTAACGGTTTATAAAACCCTGGAAAGTAGCTATTTTGTTCCACCCGAAATTAGTCGAAATTTATTATATCGGGAATTCCACGCCTTAAACTTTTCGAAATTTAAAGGAATAATACTTAAATTCAATAACCGTTTTAATTTACTGCTAGCTAAATTAGCGAATATTAACGTGCAAATTAACCCCATAAACGTACGAAATTAATACCTACGGGCCTTAAAGGGGATATTCCCTATTTGGACCAAAAGCCAACGTAATACCTAACGGGCCCTGCAGGTAATAGGCCAAAATTCGGAAAAATTAGATTTGCAATACCTTATGGCAGACTTTATATCCGAAAATTCGATTTTAGGTTTAACAACGGCTAAAACCGCTAATTTTAGGTTTGCAGGCAAAAAAACGGGTAAAACACCGTTCAAAAGGGCGTTAAAAAGGAAAGTAATGGGTAGGAAAACACCTCTAAATTACGAAGTAAAAGTAAAAATTTTAATTCGGATTCTGCTTTTGCAAAAAATATTTAATCCTCCTCCGGCGAATTAACCGCTGGAACGTCCATAATTTTTATAAGTTTCGAATTATTTACGGGTTCGTTTCCAAATAACGTTAACGAAGGCGCAGCGTATAACGCCCTGGAACAGGAGGTTAATTCCGCTATTAACGGAATTATAAAATTACGTTGGGATTCGGATTCGGAAACCGATACCGGTAAAACGCTAAAACCACAAATTTTAACAGCTAATTTTAAAAATAAAACGAAACCTGGATACGGCGTAAAAGTGACCTTTAAATTATGGAAATTAGGTTACCCTATCCTGTACGATACAGGTAATACGCACCATATTTTTGCAAATAAACAATTTTCACCGATTATAACCCCGGTTTTACAATCGAAGTCGGTACAGGAGGTGGCTTTATTGGGCCTATAAATACCGGAATTATAACAATATAGGTCCGTTACGGCCAAAAAACTGACGAATTTAGAAAAATTACGTTAAATAACGTTTTATATATCCCTTCGTTTGGAATAAATATCGTTAATGGTTTAATAAACGATAATATAGGGGGCGTATTATTAAAAAGTATTTTATACGATAAGGATTGCAAGGGGTAGGGACGTTTAAATACCCTTAAACATTCGTTTTGTTTAAAGGTTAAAAGGTGCGATATTTTTGTTCGAAATAACGTTATTTCGAATTATGTTTGTGTAATAAGTGAATATAACACCGTTTTTAGCATGGTTTTACAGGGGGTTATAAAAGGTTACGCAACCCCGTTGGAAGTAAAATTAATTAATATAAACCCCGAAAATTACGAGGATTATAAAATTTACACCGATTCGGAACCGGAAAAAAATACGGTAACGGAAAAGCTAAATCCCGAACAAAATACGGAAATAACCGTAAATTCACCTATAACGCAGAAATTTAGCGGTAAAAACCCTGAAAGTCCACGTAAAATTGGGCCCCGTAGGCCCGGCACACCGTTAGGTGACCCTTTTATGCAACCTAATATAAAAGGGACTATTTCCGAAAAAAAAAGGGGTTTCCCACACAAAAAACCCGTTGTTAAAACCTTTTTTATTATCGGATTTTAAACAGGCCCCTGTAAACTACCTCCTTTTAGGCTTGAAACGGATTACGGACGGTTAATTAACCCCTAAAGGGAATGGAATTACAGGTAATTGTAACGAAATCCAGGCCGAAAAAACCCTATTATGGTACAAACGTTTGGGGTATATAAGGTTATTATTGCCCAAAAAAAACCGCTAAAATCACAAAAAGTTTACCTAATTTCGACAAAATTAGGGCAATTACCTATATTGCTTATATTAAAGCTATTTTTGTTAGGCGTACAAATAAGGTCGCACTTTTTACACCCCCTAATATTTTCGATTTTATAAAGGGTAATACAGTAACTTTAAAGTTTGATTTTTACAATAAAAAACCTGTATTGTTGTTATAAGTGGACCGGAAATCACGTTTTCGGTGGTTTATCCCATTAAAAAATAAAACCGGATTTACGGTTTTAATAGTTATTAAAGGTTTTTTTAGGGTTTTGAAGGGTTATATACGGGCCCTACCCCCTAAATTTTCACTTCGATAGGGGGCACGAGGT
The DNA here is from genome assembly GCF_004337985.1 of Pyricularia pennisetigena. Lineage (NCBI taxonomy): Eukaryota > Fungi > Ascomycota > Sordariomycetes > Magnaporthales > Pyriculariaceae > Pyricularia > Pyricularia pennisetigena. The sequence continues at coordinate 1,028,797 of NW_021940921.1, forward strand.
TAATATAAACTTTTAAAATTGGTTTACAAACAAAGGTATTGATTTTAACATTTCGAATCCCTATAACCACGGCCAAAACGGATTAACGGAACGGTCCGTAAAAGTGATTTTGGATAAATTTCGGTTAACTATTATAGCGGCGGGTTTACCATTATATTTATATTATTATTCACTAGCTACCGTGGTTAATTTAATTAACCGTACAGCGGTAATTAATAGGGATTTAACACCCTACGAGGAATTTTATTCCGAATTCTAACCTGGATTACCGCATAAACCCAATTTAGGGTAATTTCGGGCTATTGGTACTGTATGCCAGGTTAGTATACCGCTGGAAAAACGCCAAAAATTTAATAAAGTAGTTCCCCGCATCGAAACGGTAAACCTTTTAACCTATTTATTAAATTTTACAACGTTGGTTTACGCACCCGTTAAACGGACCGTATATAAAACCTTTAACGTAAAAATTATAAAGGGTATAAGCGCTGAAAATTTGGCTATTCCAGGGGAAACGCTACACATTTCAGAGGGGGAAAATACAAATTTAAAAGGGGATTTTAATTCAGAACCTGAAAACGAAATTAACAGCGTTCCAGGGAAAATTATCCCTTAAGAACACTGAAAATACAGGGTATTTACCACCGGTTACAGGGCAGTTACCACCCGTTACAAGGCATTTAAACCCTGAAAATATAATACCCGCCAGGCCTGTATAACCTACCGTTCGCCCCCCAGAGCTTATAACGGTAGCGGTACCTAATCCAGTATTTAAAACAACGGAAATTCCGGTGTTTGCAACACTTGGAATATAGAATATGAAGTTAAATTCGCAATTCGAAAACCCAAATTTAATAAATATACATAACGTGCATTATTTTTATTTTCAAACCAAAAGAAAAATCAAGAAAAAACATACTAAAAATGGTAAACCAAACATTTACCAACAGGCCTTAAATAGCCCTAAAAATGCTAAATAGTTGACTGTTTTAGCGTTTAAATTCGACCAAATCGTTATTGCAAAAACCTTCTGTTTTATCCCAAAAATTAAAATGCCTATAAGCCGTAAACTCGTTTTTACCCGGCCGGTATTTAAATCAAAAAAGGATGAAAATAATAAACCTATAAAACATAAAATTAGGTTTTTCATTAAGGGTTTTTTACAGGTCGAAAACCTAAATTATATCGAAACTTTTGCTAATATTAATATACCACCTATTTGGCGTATATTATTAGTTATAGCTAATGCATAAAATTGGGAAATAAAACAAATCGATTTTATTGGTGTGTTCTTAAATAGTAACCTTACCGACGTAAACATATATTGGCAAATTCCAAACGGTTTTAACGAATGGGCAAAAAAGTTGTAACCCTACCACCGCTAAAATTTTATTGGAACTGGGTTATAACCCGAAAAAATTGCAGGTTATACAGTTGGAAAAGGCGTTATATGGTTTAAAATAGGGTCCAAAAAAATGGTAAAACAAATTTAAAACCCTACTTGTTAAAAAAGGTTTTAAACCATTAATCACTAATCCCGCTGTTTTTTATAACGTTAAATCCAAACATTTTGTCGTTACCTTCGTAAGCGACTACCTGCTAATAAGTCCTAAATTGCAATATATTTAGGATTGAAAAACCCGTTTTAATAAAGTATACGCGTTGGAAAATAGAGGCCCTATAACTTATTCTTTAGGCGTTTAAATTATAAAGGATGGGTTTAAACGCCTATTTTGGCTCCATTAAAGTTAATATATAAAAAAAGCATTAACAACGTTCGGATTAGCTGATTGCAAACCTATATTTATTCCCTTATAACCGGGTGTGCTAAAATATAGCGGGGGTAAACTCGTAAATGCGCCGGAAGTCAAATTATTACAGCGTATTATCGGCACCCTTATGTATTTAATACTATTAACGCGCCCGGATATCGGTTTTACGGTTTAATGGCTTTTACGTTTTTTAACAAAAACTACTATAATCCATTTAACGGCAGCTAAAAACCTATTACGTTATTTAGCGGGTATCAAATCCTTATTTATTTGTTACGGAAATAAAGTATTTAAAGCCGAATTACCACCCAATTTATTAATAAAGGGTTTTAAAAGCCTAAAATTACTGGCTTTTAAAAATAGCGATTTTACCGGGGCTAGGGAAAATTCAAAATCCATTTACGGATATTTGTAGACCCTATTTGGGGGCCCTATAACGTAAAAATGCAACAAAGCTAATATTATAGCTTTAAGTATTCCAAAAACCGAAACCGATGCCTCAACGGAAACCCTGCGTAAAACACAATGGTTTAAAAGCTTATTTAAAGAAATTGGATTATTTATAAAAGCATTTATTGCAATGTTTGGAAATAATACAAATTTTATAGTTAACGTATATAACCTTACGCACCACTAACATACTAAATATACATTATTCAAATTTTATTACGTACGGGAGTTAGTTACAAAAGGATTAATAATTTTAAAATACCTGGAATCCAAACAAATGCCCGCTAATAATTTAACAAAACCCTTAACGCTTCCAATTTATAAGGTTTTTTTTAAAACTTATAGGGTTTAAACCCCCAAAAGCTTAGTTTTTACCTACTGAATTTTAAGGTATTTAATTAGTTCATTAACTAATTACCCATTACATTTCCTTTATTTGCAAATATTGGATTTTTGTTAGCCTAATACCGGCCGTATTATCCGAATCTACCCTGCACAGGTTAATTAATAAGCAGTTTATACCGACTTTATACCAAAAGTTGAATTAAGATTGAAAAAGCTCGTATTTTGGGCGATTTACGCATTCGAAATACCCTATATTGTGAGGAGGTTACGAGATAGAATAAGCCTAATTTTGAACGCGGGGAAAAGCGGATCACGTATAAGGTTGATGGAACGTTGAAATGGCAGATAACCGTCTGCTAGCGGGTAATAGAAATGATATATTATTGTTGCACAATCGATTCGTTGAATCGTTGAATTGATGAAAGTTATAAAGGTGATAAGTCTAAGGCTAAGTTTTGAATTACGTGTTCGAATCCGTAGGTGCAGATCTTCGATCCGGATGTCCGGAATGCGGGGTTACGTCACATAATTTGGCCTTATTCATGTGATTGACCTGCCGACCTATTGAGCCCAACGGCCTATTGTGCTTATGCATGCACAGAAAGTCTGCGACCACAACGGGATTCGAACCCACGCACTTCAACGTATATATGATATAGATTATGGTAAGTGCATTATACCACTAAACTAGATTAAATATGACGTATTTGTTTTGTTGTTGAAACTATGAACAAAGACGTAATATATAAAGCTTTGTGTGTATAAACGCGTATACGTTTTATGTGTTATTTATTTATTTATTCGATGCAGGGTGACTAATAAAATTAGCCCATGCTAGCCGTTGTAAAATAATGCAGGGTAGCTAATATAATTAGCCCTGCGCTAGCCATGTTCACATACCCCCGTAATTTATATATTATATAAAATAATCAACGAATTAGCGAGTGGATACGTTTTATTTCGTTTATTTTTATTGTTATTCTCTGCACCGTTATTAGCATTTGCATAAGATAATAGATCCTTATGCAAAGGTCCGGGTACTGATTTCGTTAAAAAATCAGCTATATTTAACTTAATTGATATATATTTTAATTTAACTAAATTATTATTTATAGCTTCGCGGTTAAAATGATATATTATATCGATATGTTTAGATCTTTTATGAAATTCCGGGTTTTCCGCGAGCTTTATGGTAGACGTATTATCCACTAAAATTAAAGGGGTTTAAATGTTAAAACCCAACTTTAAATTATTATTTATATAATTTAGCATATTATTTAAATATATGGCTTATTTAACGGCGTCCCGTAAAGCCATATACTAAGCTTCAGTCGACGATAAAGCTACCGTTTTCTGAAGATGAGAAGTCCAACTTATTATATTGTTATCGTTATTTATGTTATAACTGTTGGATAGGCTAAATATATATCCAGTAGTGGAGCGTTTTTGATTTAGGTCGTTAGCCCAATTAGATTCTGTATATCCCTTAATAAATAATATATTATCGTTATTTTGGCTTTTATCCTGCAGGTTTATATTATTTATATTATTTATATTATTTATATTATTTATTAACTCTTCGTTAACGTTTTTTTTATTGGATCCGTTATTGTTAACGTTATGTTGGGATATATTATTAACGTTATATTGTAGGCCAAAAGTGGGATTTTTTAGCAGATATTTAAAAACATTTTCAAGAATCTTGAAATGTTCAGCCCCAGGATTAGCCATAAACCTGGCGGCTAGGCACGTGCAATATGTTATATCTGGGCGGCTTTTTATTGCTAAATATAGTAGTGAGGCTACTTTTTGTTGGAAATCTTTGATTTCCTCTTTTGTAGCTTTATGTTTATTTATATCGAATTTCAAACCTGGTACCCCCGGAATGGTAGAAGGTTTTTCGTTATTTATAATATTGAATTTATTCAATATTTTATTGGTATAATCTTCCTGGCTAATAAAAGCGGTTTTATTGTTTTTATTTATCGTTATCCTATTACCCAAAAAATTGGACACAGGTCCCATACATTTTATTTTTATATATTTGGATAATTCTTTATAAAGAATATCCAATAACGATAAATGAGCATTAAATGCCAAAATATCGTCGACGTGGCAAACCATAATAATGCCAAAAAATTGGCGATTATTATTTTGGTTTATATATACGCCTTCGACGTATGGGAAAACAGTAAAACCTAACTTTATTAGCGTTTTGGTGAGGTATTTATACCAAAGTCTAGGCGCTTGTTTTAGACCATACAGGGTTTTATTTAATTTACCCACTTTATTTATATACTTTTTATCTGTATATAGCCCTGTAGGTAACTTTATATATATTTCGGTATCGATATCTGCGTGTAAAAACGCGTTTTTAACGTCATATTGAATAACGTACCACCTTTTATGTAATGCTAGCATTATAAGTATATGCCAGGTTTCTGTTCTACAAGTTGTAGAAAAGGTATCCAGGTAATTAACACCCATAATTTGGTGGAATCCCTGTACTACCCATTTGGTTTTATAACGATACCGTTTATTAATATCCGTAATAAAACGAATATTATTTATATTATTTATGGGCTTTTTTTTAAAAACCCAGCGCCCAGTTATAGCTATTTTATTTGGAGGTAAATCCGTTATAGTAAAGGTATTGGATTCTGTTAAGCTATTATTTTCGTTTTTGCAAGCCTGCAGCCAATTTTCCCAATCTTGGCTTTCCATGGCTTGCTTATAGGTATTCGGTTCTATTAACGAATTTGTCATTAATACGTAATTATCTTCGTTAAAATTAAATTTTAACGATTTATTGATATCACGTATCGTAAATAGAACGTTATTATATATTTTATATTTTGCAGAATTTATTAGGGGTTTATTTTTTATATTTATTTTTATAGACGAATTGTTAGCTGCTTGGGGATTATTGTTATTAGTAACAACGTTGTTTTTATCAGCATTATTAACGTTATTCGCGTCATTAACGTTATTAATGTTGTTTTTATCAACGTTATTATCTTTATTTATATTTATATTATTTACTGGATTTACCTCGAAATCTGGTAAAGAGAATTCGACCTCGTTTATGTTATTATTCTTTATATTGGTATTTTCGTTTATATGTGGATAATATTTATCCGTTATAAAGGTAATATCCCTAACCAGGAGACATTTCCTTTATATGGGTCCCATATTTTATAGATTTTTATATTAGGTGTAAAACTTACTAAAATACCAATTTTATTTCGAGGTTTAAGCTTTTTTTTATCATGGTTATCGTTATAGTAAATAATACATCCCTAAGGTTGTATATAGTTATTTACGTAAATTGCATTATTATTTATATTATTTTCACTTATGTTGTGAAATATATTGGCTGGCGTTTGCATATTTAAAACCGTATGTGGGGTGTTATTATATAGGTATATAGCGGTTAATAAAAGCTCACCCCATAAATAGTTAGGTGTTTTGCTATTAAATAGTATAGCCCTGACTTTATTAAATAGGGTTAAATTTATGCGTTTTATTAACCCATTTGGCTTTTTTGTATATGCAGGCGTAAAATGGTGTATAATACCGTTATTTTGTAACGCAATTTTAAATTGGTTACTTATATATTCGCCTCCATTATCGGTTAAGAACTCTTTTATTGTTCTTTTACCATTTATATTAACGGTATTATTATCCATTTATTTCTTATATATATTGAATGCCTTTAGGGCATCAGCCTTCGTTTTTAACAATGCAACACGTAAATAACGTGACTTTTTATCCAAAAACGTTATATAATGTCTATAATAATTATACGTGGGTGGATTTATGGGTCCACCTAAATGGGAATGGATTCTGTCTAATATATTATAATTTATAATATTTGCAGAAATCCTGTTTATTTTCCGATTGGATTTTGCAGCTAAGCAAATCTCACACGTATATTTATTATAATTATATATATCGTTTTTGGATATCTTTATTTTATTTGTCTTTATTAACTGCAATAGGGGTGTTAACCCGATATGCCCATATTTAACGTGTAATTTATATATTGCATTGGAAAAATATCGTTATTATTCGACTTTTCTTCCGCATGTAATATACAATTATTTTCCACAATTTGGGTAAATAGAATATATAGCCCATTATTTTTATAACCTTCTATTATTTTATATTTATATTCTTTATATATCACTATTACTTTATTATTTATAAAGGTTATAATATAATTATGTAATTATGCAACAGAAAATATATTAAACCCAAATTCTGGTACATAATACACGTTATTTATGGTTTCTGTTATACCTGTATCATTAAACTTAACTTTTACAGTTCCCATCTTATTTATATTTAAGTGGGAAGCATTACCCCATTTAACAATCGTATTTATATTTTTAACGTCTGTTAAATATTATATATTGCAACATATATAAATTGTTGCTGCACTGTTAATAATAAAATTGGAGGACTTTATAGTAGAGTGCAATATAATATGTGGATTAAAGTTAGAATAAATTAAATTTGGAACAAACGTTGTAAAATAGTAATGTCCCAAATTCAAATAATCAGGTTTATTCCCGTTATTGGGGTAATTATTATTATAACTATAATTATAAGTATAATTATAATTATAATTATTAATGGGTAAAGAATTTACCTCATTATTAACCTTATTAAAGGTCAAAAGTTCATTCAACGATACGATATAATGTTTATTAATATTATCCTCACCACGGAATTCCTTTAAAATATCGGCAAATAATAAATCTACCGTATGTTTATTTGAATCATCGTTCCGTAGGTTTTGGATACTATTCTGTGCAAAAAAGATCCAATTTTGATTTAAAGTATTTAACACCCAGGTTATAATAACCTTATCTTGAGTAATTAAACCTTTAAATTTCAAAACTGAATATAACTTTTTTATTTTATTCAAATAAACCTTAATATTATTAAACGATTTTGGTACGGCCGGATAAAACTCCTTTAATAAAAGGAAATCCGAAGTATAGTTTTCAGGATTATATATATTTTTTAATTTATTCCAGGTTTCGTACGCAGAAGTGCATCCTTTTATATATAAAAGAGGTTTATTATCGCACAGTGATTTTATAAAGGCTAAAGCCAGCGTATCTTTGTTTGTGTAATCCAGAGGTTTAAGGGTATTATTATTATTATCAATAATACCACTTTGTATACCATTGGGGATACCAGTGGGTTCCATGTTATTATTAGCGTCGAGGCTAATAATAACTCCGTCCTTTTGCTCCAGGGTACACGCGAGTCCCTTCACTTCCAAGGCCGCTTGGGCGCGAATAGCCCAGATAACGTAATTTTCGGTGCCTTTAAGGGTTACCATTGGGATTTTGTCGAAGGTAGCCATTTTGAATAAAGGGTTTTTTGTTTGTATTGTATTTCGGTAACGGTCGGGGTTAGGGTCGAAAGGGTTGCTTGGTTGGATAGGTCTTAGAAAGAGCTTTCGGACGGTGTAGGTCTCGTATCGATAGGACGAGTAGCGGTGAAGATATAGGCGAGTGTTTGTTAAGGTATATAGGTAGGTATAGGAGGGTGCAGTATAACGGTCGGGTTTTCTCGACGGCGCGTGCGATTCCGGTTTCGGCAATTATACCGTTGGATAGAGCGTGAATAGAGCTATCGAAGGGTATAAGGCTCGGGTTGATCCGAGATAGGGTTGAGGAATAATCGATGGATTTAATGGTATTGGTATCGATTTCGTTGGTATAAGCTAATCCGGGCTTATAACCTGTAAGGAGGTTACGAGATAAAATAAGTTTAATTTTGAACGCGGGGAAAGGTGGATCACGTGTAAGGTTAATGGAACGTTAAAATGGCAGATAACCGTCTGCTAGCGGGTAATAGAAATAATATATTGTTGTTACACAATCGATTCGTTGAATCGTTGAATCGATGAATGTTATGAAGGTGATGGATCTAAGGCTAAGTTATAAATTACGTGTTCGAATCCGTAGGTGCAGATTTTCGATCCGGATGTCCGGAATGCGGGGTCACGTCACATGATTTGGCCTTATTTATATGATTAATTTGCCGACCTATTGAGCCCAACGGCCTATTGTGTTTATGTATGCACAGAAAATCTGCGACCACAACGGGATTCGAACCCACGCACTTTAACGTATATATGATATAGATTATGGTACGTGCATTATACCACTAAGCTAGATTAAATATGACGTATTTGTTTTGTTGTTGAAATTATGAACAAAGACGTAATATATAAAGCTTTGTGTGTATAAACGCGTATAAGTTTTATTTGTTATTTATTTATTTATTCGATGCAGGGTGACTAATAAAATTAGCCCGTGCTAGGCGTTATAAAATAATGCAGGGTAGCTAATATAATTAGCCCTGCGCTAGCCATGTTCACATTAATTGCTGCTAAGCAATCCTAAAATCGAATTTATTTATATGGTAATAAGCGTGTTTTATATAAATTATATTCCGAACGTTATTTCCTTAATTTCGCTGAATTAGTAAAATTGTTTTCCTTAATTTTTTATAATTTCCAAAAATTATTAAAATCACTCCTTTTGGCGATTACGTGGTATTACGTAATTCCATTTTTATATAATCCAATTTTTTATCAGTCGGTGTTTCCTTTGGTCGGGTGTCGTTGGGAGGGGTGTAACCCCGCCTGGTTTTACTGGTCTTAGCCCAATTGTTTGGTCGTAATATTAGGTCTTCTTTCCTTTAACCAAATCCCTTTAGCTTTTAAATAATCCGTACTTTTTTAATTTTTATTTTTAGTTTTTTTCCTTCCTGGTTAATTTTTTTGCGCCATATTTAATCGCGTAATTAAATTGAAATCTGGTCGTTCGTCGACAGAACGCCGTTCCGCCCTTTTTTTTCTTTTTTGGCGTTAATAGTGGAAATACCTTTTTATTTTTCGTATAAATTTCGTAGGGTGGCCAAATATTCGGTTTTTCCCTAAAACTTTTTTCGTTGTATGGAACATCTGCGTTTTAATCGTCCTGGTTATAACGTCCTGGGTTTTTTTTCCGCGAAAATCCGGAATATTGGTTTCCAATACGTTCGGATGGAATCCGAAATGGAAATAATTAAAAAGGCGCGTCGTTAAATCGATGCGAAAATGAAACGTTTTCGGAAATAAAAACAAATATGGTTTAAAAAAATAATACGAATTATATTTCGCGGGATTAATAATTTGGAGGAATTGGATCGAATCGAACGTAAGGAAGTAAAATAGGAGGAGCGACGACGATTGGCCGAAATTTTTCCTTAAATGTCTTTGGAATCGCTTTTTCCGGATTCCAATTTTGTTTGGAATTCGTGCTTCCCCATAAATCCTTTAAATCCTTTTTTATTGGATAAAATCAATGTTTTTACGCAATATTCGGTCGGTAAATTGCTTTATTCGTATATTTTAATTTATAATATATATTAATTGTTTTTTTTATAAATTCGTTTGGTGGTATAATTTCGAATCCTGGTTAATCCTTAGTTTTTGGGAATGGTAAATGGTGTTTTTTTAGGTCGTCCTTTTTTTTTGGTTAATTTGCTCGCAAATCCAGCTCCTAATAATACTGGCGGAATGGTTTTTGGCAATTTTGAAAGTGGTTAAAAGGTTACCAAATATTTTTTTCGTATTTATACTTTTCCCATTTAATAAAATATTTTGTTTTACCGTGGTTGCGTTTGTGGTCCAATATTTGTTCGACGTCGTATGTTTCTTTTGCGTAGACTTTAATTGTTTTTTATATATTAGTACCGGGTGATGCTGGTTTTAATAATAATACGTGGAACGTTAGATGGACTTTCACAGTTCCTGGTAATAATAATTTATAATTGGTTTCGTTAATTTTTTTATCGATTTTAAAAAATCCAAACTTTTTAAAATTAAATTGGTTATTTGGTCATCGTATTTTAATATTGCGTCGAATAAAATAAGCGCTATTTTCCTCCTGGAAAAATGGTCCTTTTATCCGATATTGGTTGGCGTATTTGGTTATTTTCTTTCGTACGAATTCCAATTCCTTTTGGAGTTTTTAGTGGAACTTTCGTAATTCGTTTCTTTGTTTATCGGCTCGTGGGGCCGTAATCGTGGTTTTTGGTTTTTTATATACCGTAAAGTTAAATCCGTCATTGGTATAAAACGGGGTTATTTTAATATTTTTATTTTCCAAACTGTTATATGCGAATTGTATTATAGGTAATAACCGTACGCAATTATCCTATTTGTGGTTTATATAGCATTTTAAATATTATTTTAATGTTTGGTTTACTCGTTTTGTTTGTCCGTTCGTCTGTAGGTGGAATATTATAAATAATTTGTAATCGGTTTTTAATTGTTTTATTAAAAATCTCCAGAATTTTCATGTAAAAAATTTATTTTTATCCGTAATAATGTTTTCTAGAAGTCCGTGGTTGTTAACAATTATTCGCAGAAATATATAGGCGATTCTCTCGGCGTTGCTACTTTCCTTATAAAATAGGAAATAAGCGTATTTAGTAAGTTTATCCATTATAATTAATATATTATTGTATTTAAATTTAATAAATAGGTTTTCGGAAAATGGTAATTTAACGATAAAATTTTTTGTAATAGTTTGCCAAACCTTATTAGGGGTTGGTAAAAATTGTAAAAACCCGTAAGGTTTGTGTTTGGCGGATTTGCTTTTTGCGCAAAGTTCGCAGCTTTTAATGGTTTTTCGTACTTTTTGTCGTATTCCTTTAAAATTATAGTGCTATTTTAACCGTTTCCATGTTTTGGAAATTCTTTGGTATCCGTGGGTTTTACTTTCGTGGATTTTCCGTGTTTTTTCTGGTATAGTTACCGTGTTGGTCGTTATAAGATTTCGGTGAACTGGTAAAAGGTTTCCGTTGTCGTTTACCGTAAGGATTTTCCGTATTTTTTCGGGTATTATGTTTTTATAATTTGGTTTCTTGCTAAGGGCGTCGGCCCTGCCATTTTCTGTTTTTTTTCGGTAAATAATTTTAAAATAAAATTTTAATAGGAATTTTGCCCATTTAATTTATCGTTTATTTAATATTTTGCTAATAGTAAAATGGGTTAAATTTTAATGGTCCGTGTAAATTAGTATTTCGTAATTAATTCCGGATAATTGTGGTTCTTATGTTTCGAATGCTCGGATAATAGCTATAAATTTTTTAGAGTGGATTTGGTAATTAAATTCTGGTTTATATAATTTTTGTGAAAAAAAGGCGCAAAAATGTAAGCGTCTTTTTTCGTTTCGTTGGTTAAATTATCCTCCAATTGCATAGTCGGATGCGTCGGTTTCGATTTTGAAAGGTTTCGTTGGGTTTGGTATTTTAAAAATCGGTTTTTGTATTATTGCATTTCGTAATTGTTCGAAAACTTGCTATATTTATTCCGTCCATTGGAATTTTAGGTTTTTTTTGGTTATATTGGTCAATAAGGTGGCGATTGCGCCGTAGTGCTTAATAAATCTTTTGTAAAAACGTTTACCAATCCAAAAAATACACGAACGTTTTTTACATTTTATAATTGGGGCTATTCCTTTATTGTTTGGATTTTTGATTTTTTCATCCTAATTTTTCCAGGGGCGATAATATATTTTAGGAAATTAATTTGCTTGCTGTAAAAAATGCATTTTTCGGGTTTAATTAAAAGTTTAGCGTTTTGTAGCTTTTGTAAAACTGTGTAAACGTATTTTTTATATTTTTCCAACGTTTTGGAAAAAATAAAGATATCGTCCAGGTAAATAACGATAAAAATGTTTAAATATTCCTTAAAAACGTGGTTAGTTTTGGTTTAAAAGGTTACGGGGGCGTTGGTAAAACCGAAAAATATTACCAGGTATTCGTAATATTTTCGTTTGGTGCGAAATTCTCTTTTCCATTCTTCGCCTTCCTTTATACGGATTAGATTATATGCTCCTTAGAAATTTAATATCGTAAATTACTATATTTAGTAAAATATGTTTCGAAATTCTCCTATTAGTGGGAACGGATAGCAATTTTTTATTAAAATATCGTTTAATTGTTCGTAATCCACGCATAATCGTAATTTTCCGTTCTTTTTTGGTACGAAAAGGATTGGGTATTTTACTGGTAATATCGATGGTTTAATATAGTTTTTTTTAAAGTTTTTTGCGAAATACTCGTTTAAAACCTCCATTTATATCGGATTTAAACCGTATATTTTATGGAATTTTGATTGGGTTCCTTTTTTCAATGGTATTTCGTGGTCAAACGGACTGTGCTCGGGTAATCCTGTTTCGAGTTTTTAGCTAAATAATCGTATATAATTTTGGTATTTCTTTTGGAATTTTGCCGTTTTTGGTCTGTTTTTTCGTTATTTCTATTATGTAATTGGATCGGTTTTAACCTGTAAATAATCGTTTTTTTTCCGATATTAGTTCCGGGGTTGGTCGTCCTTCTTATAAGTACGCCATTTGCTTTATTTGGTCCTTCCGTGCCCTATAGTTCCTGTATAAACCCTGCTGTGTTGAAAATCGTTTAAAAATTAGGCGTTTTTCCCATTAAATTTGGTTTGTAATTTAATTTATGCGGGGGCTGCTCCTTTTAAACCAGGGAATTCCTAAAATTATATTTTTATTCCTTATTTCCGTAAGATTTAAAATAATTTGTTCCTTTCGCTTATAGTTTTCCATCCAAAAATGTACGGTTTCTGTTTTAATAGTACCGTTCCCGTATAAAATTACCTTTTTTTACGGTTTGCAGTCGATATAGTTGTTTTTTATTACCAAAATATTCGTCGTTTTTTTACGATTTTTGGAAAAATGTAATTGCTTTATACTCCGCTATTAAGGAACGTTCGTATAAATTTTCCATTAAATCGTATATTTAGGAATATATATTCGTGTACTGCTTTCGTGGTTTACGTGGCGTTTAGGGTTTTTTATTCCGTTTTTATTGCTACCGTCTGGTACCCTGTACCGTTTAACTGTTTTAATTTTTTAGCTTGCTAGATTCGCGTCGTGGGTCCTTATTCTTTTTATTCCGGGGCGTATAACTGTTTTTAACTTTCATTTTATTTAATCGGTGCCCTGTTGGTGCAGGCGTTTTTCGTGCGTTTGTAAATATTTCGTTATTTTTAACGTTGGGGTTCCACACGATTTTGATTATAAGTGCGGGTCCTGGTTATCGTAACTTTATTTCGTACCATACCTGTGCTTTAGTTAATATATATATTTTGCAAATATTTCGGGTGCACTCGTATTATGGGAATTATTTTTAATTGTAATATATTATGGGGTAATTGTTACAAAGGGTGAAAATTACCGCTGGTTCGGTATAAAATTTTATTTTGATTTCCTAATTGGGTAATTTAATGGTAATATATATTTCGTGGATACCTATTGTTTTACGTCGTCGTGGAAAAAAATTGTGGATTATTTTTCTGCTAAAATATAGTCCGCAATTGTTTCGAAAACATTTTACCCAAAAGATTTGTGTATATTTGGGATATTTGGTATCCAAAATTGGGTGGTTTCCGAAAATTGAATTAATTAATCCTATGGGGTTTTATATTTATATTCGAAATAATATTCCGGGAAATTATATTAATTGGTCGTTTCGGTATAGATCGATAAACTTTTTCCTATAGATATAGGGGTTGTTTTCCTTTATTGCATTATATAGGTTTGAAAATATAATCTTTTTCGCCAAATTCGTTTTTTAACTCGTTATTGGATTCGTCCGTTGGGGTTTGTTGGATTATGCGGATATAGTGGGTTTATCCCAATGGTTTTGGTTCTAATTTTTTTAAGGTGTTTAATTCCGTAGGTTCGGGTAATTTGGCGTTCTGTTTGCGTAATTATACCGGTGGTTTGGCTTTAATAAGTACGCGGTTTTTTACTATTAGGGTCCGAATACCTTTAAATTTTTGCGGGTATTATCCTGCGTCCATTTTTACGCTGTTGTGGATTATACAATTATTGTCGTAATATGCGGTCCAGTTTATTAAATTGTATTAATCCAGTTATATTTGTTAATAGGTAATGGTATTTAAGTTTCGTGGTTTACTGGAATCGGGGTGTAAATCCGGAATGTTTTGGGGATAAAATTTGGTTATATATCCTGGTTTATCGCATTTAAAATATTTACTATTTTTGAGTTTTTTACGAGGTTTTTTATATTAGGTCGCATTAAAATTTATAAGTCCGTTATATATCCCGTAGGAAATATTATACTGGCGAAGCGGTTTAAGGTATTAGTATTTGCGTCCCGTATTAGTTTATCGCAAAACTGGTCCCCATACGCTGCGTTTTTCGCGTCGTTCCAATTTTCGTTCGTAAAATCGGTTATCGATTTTAACTGCTAGTTTTACGTACTCGGTTAGGGTATCGGGTCGTTTTTTTAACGAATTCGTTTTTAACTTTTTTTTTAAATCCCGCATAAAAACGTGCTATTAGGGTTTCGGGCCCCTATAATAGTTTGGCGGTAATTTGTCGAAATTTATTCGTATATTTGGATACCGATTTGGTTTGGGTAAGGCGTATTAATTTACGTTTAACCGTGCGTTCCTCGTTTGGGCTATCGAACATTCCCCTAAGCTATTGCTCGAAATTTTCGTAATCGTCGAAAATGCGGTTAATTTCAATTTGACGGTTTTTTTTTATCGTAATCCAAATAATTTCGTAGGATTGATTAGAACCAGGTAAACGTATCGCCTTTTAATAACGAAGTTGCGTTATTATCGAAATTATCCTCGTTAAAGTGAAAATAGGCCCGTATTCCTGTAAGGAATTCCTGGAAAATACCTGGGGTGCTATTATAAGGGAATAATAAAAAGTATTTAATATGGGTTTTTTTAATTCGGTTAATTTATTCGGTTATTCGTTCCTGGAATCGTCGATTTTTTATTTAACACGTCGCGACCATCCAACGTAAAGCGTTAGCGCTGGCCGGAACGTTAGTGGTAAAAGGGGTTTAAAGGGTGGTTTTATTGGAAAATGTTAATTATATGCGGTATTTAGCATATAATGGGTCCATTTTTATTTGTATATAAATCATAATAAATAGTGCCGAAATGGGGTTGTTAAGGTTGTTAAATTTTCTATTATATTTTATGTGTTGCAGGAATTGCGATTCAAAATCAGCGAATGGGGTCTCACCCTATACCGAATTTAATACCCACCCTGCATTTACGAATTAGCTACCCTGTACCGGGTTGAAAATTTCACTAAAGTAGCAAATCAATGCGAACCCAAAAATGGTTTGCATGGAGATAAGAGTGGGTTTTTAACAACGTATATAAAATGATTTTCGGAAAATGGTATGCGGTACCGCAACGTTTTTTGGCGTGCGGACCCCCATTTCGATATCGGAAAATATATAAGGGAGATAAAGCAAAATTTCCCCCACCAATAAATCAATTTTATTAATCCATAAATTAGTAAATAATATAGTGTATTTAAACGCTATAATTACAGGTTTTTACAACGCAATTAGCACCACGCCGCATTTAGGTTAATATTTAACACCCTGTTAGCAACTTATATTATTAATAGGTTATAAGCCCGGAAAGGTTCTAGTTTGTATATTAAAATGCATTTTGCATCGCTGGAAAACCTAAAGCTGAGGTTTTATTTTGGTTATTGTCGCATTTTTACAGTACGTATATGAACGAAAATATTGCTGTTTTTGTGCGAAATTGTTGGGTTCAGGCGCTATTTTAGCACCTAACCCCCTATATTGACAATAGGGATCGCTAAAAATTAGCGTTCGATTTAGGCCTTTTTTGGTACTGCAGCGATCGTTTGTATTGCAAATCCAAAATTTTTGGTATGGTTTTTGTAAATCGTGTACGCCACTGTAATTGGCTCAAATTTTTAATAGGGTTTACGCTAGCGAATTAGGGCCAAAAACCCCTGTATTCGTTCGCTAATAGCCCATTTAATCCTAATAAATTTAATAAGGTTTACAATAGCCCACAAACCCATTAACGGAATTACGTTAATAATTAGTTTACCCTGCACGATACCCTGTAATCTACCCTGCACAGTATCCTGCAATTAACCCTGCACCCATTTAACGAATTAAATTCGTTGCGTGCACCTGGATTGGTATAAATACCAGGGCACCCATTAATTGGGGATTTTAGGGATTTTAACCATTGAAAATAGCAATGAACCCTGTAATTGGTAATTACAGGCCTATAACCGTTAAAAAGCAAACGGTATAACAAATATTAAATTAATAGGGTATTTACTTTTAGGCAATTAGGTTAACTAATTATAACTATAAATTAACGAATTGCAATTATAATTTAAATTACTTTACAATGGAAAACAGCCCTATATCGGGCTTTCCAGGCCCAATTCCAACAAAAAAGGGGCCTAAACCTAGCCCAAACGAAATTTTAACCGCTAAATTACAGGCCCAAAACCTTTAATTAAAAACGTTAATTACGCAAATAAATTAATTCTAAAGGACAATTTAACAGTTAATTGCCCTATTAGCCTTAAAAAGTGGTAATTTTATTAATTTTAATAGTAATTCGGAACAAAAACCCGCTACCGCACCCCCTGATCCACCTGGTAACCTAATTTTAGGTGACGGGATAGGTAAAATTTATCGAAACGGGTATTTTCTTTCCCCGAAAATTGTAAATTAGTAAAAGCTAACAATTACAATTTGTGGAAATAGGCGTTAATAATACAATTTAAAATTATAAAAACAGCGGAATTTATTTCCAACCCTAAAATTGGTTATACCCTACCGGGTTACGAGCAATTCATCCTATTATTATTTATAAAAAACAATTTAACCAAGGAATTGTTAAAATTTATTGCATGGCATTCTAAGCCCGTAACGGCTTATAAAACCCTGGAAAATGACTATTCCATTGCACCCGAAATTAATTGAAGTTCACTATATCGGGAATTCCACGCTTTAAATTTTTCGAAATTTAAAAGAATAATACCTGAGTTTAACAACCGTTTTAACTTACTGGTAATCAAATTAACGAATACCAACGTGCAAATTAACCCCGTAAATGTACGAAATTAATATTTACGGGCCCTGGAGGGGATATTCTCTATTTGGACCGAACGCCAACGCAATACCCAACGGGCCCTGCAGGTAATAGGCCAAAATTCGGAAAAATTAGATTTGCAATACTTTATGGCGGACCTTATATCCGAAAATTCGATTTCAGGTTTTACAACGGCTAAGGCCGCTAATGATAGGTTTGAAAGCAAAAAAACGGGTAAAAAGACGTTAAAACAGGCGCTAAAAAGGAAAATAATGGGCGGGAAAACACCTCTAAATCACGAAAAAAGAGTAAAAACTCTAATTCGGATTCTGCTTTTGTAAAAAATACTAAATCCTCCAACTCAAACGAATTAACCGTTGGAACGTCCATAAATTTTATAGATTTCGAGCTATTTACGGGTTCGATTCCAGGTAACGTTAACGAAGGCGCAGCGTATAACGCCCTGGAATAGGAGGTTCATTCCGCTATTAGCGGAATTATAAAATTACGTTCGAATTCGGATTCGGAAACTGATACCGGTAAAACGTTAAAATTACAGGCTTTAACAGCTGATTTAAGGGTTAAAACGAACCCTGGACGCGGCGTAAAAAGGACCCCTAAATTATAAAGGCTAGGTTACCTTATCCTGTACAATACAGGTATTACGCACCATATTCTTGCAAATAAGCAATTTTTTACCGATTATACCCCCGGCTTTATAGTCGAAATCGGTACAGGAGGTGGCCTTATTAGGCCTGTAAATACCGGAATTATAAAAATACAGGTCCATTACGGCCAAAAAATTGACGAATTTAAAAAGGTTACGTTAAATAACGTTTTATATATCCCCTCATTTGGAATAAATATCGTTAATGGTTTTATATATTATAATACAGGGGGGGTATTATTAAAAATTACCCTGTACGATAAGGATCGCAAAAAACGGGGAGGTTTAAATACCGTTAAACATGTATTTTATTTAAAGGTTAAAAGGTGCGATATCCTTATTCGAAACAACGTTATTTCGAATTACGTCTATATAATAGGTAAATATAGCAACGCTTTTAATATGGCCTTAAAAGGGGTTATAAAAAGTTACGCAACCCCGTTGGAAGTAAAATTAAATAATATAAACCCTAAAAAAGATTATAAAATTTACACCGATTCGGAACCGGAAGAAAATACGGTAACGGAAAAACTAAATCCCGAACAAAATACGGAAATAGCCGTAAACTTACCTGTAACGTAGAAATTAAGCCGTAAAAACCTTGAAAATCCACGTGAAATTGGGCCCCGTAGGCCCGGTACACCGTTAAATAACCCTTTTATATAACCTAATATAAAAGGAATTATTTCCGGAAAAAAGGTGGTTTCCTATACAAAAAGTCCGTTGTTAAACCATTTTTATTATCGGATTTAGAGCAGGCCCCTATAAATTACCTTTTTTAGGCCTAAAACAGACTACGGACGGTTAATTAACCTTTAAAGGAAACGGAATTACAGGTAATTGCAACGAAATCCAGGCCCAAAAAGCCCTGTTATAGTACAGGCGTTGGGGTATATAAGGTTATTATTACTAAAAAAAACCGTTAAAATTACCAAGGGTTTACCTAATTTCGACAAAATTAGGACAATTACCTATATTGCTTATATTAAAACCATTTTTGTTAGGCGTACAAATAAAATCGCACTCCTTATACCCCCTAATATTTTCGATTTTATAAAAGGTAATACAGTGACCTTTAAACCTAATTTTAACAATAAAAAACCCGTATTTTTGTTATTAATGGACCGAAAATCACGTTTTCGGTGGTTTATCCCACTAAAAAATAAAACCGGATTTACGGTTTTAATAGTTATTAAAGGCTTTTTTAAGGTTTGAAAGGCTACGTACGGGCGTTACCCCCTAAATTTTCACTTTAATGGGGGGTCCGAGGTTAATACAAACTTTTAAAATTGGTTTATAAGCAAAAGTGTTGATTTTAGCATTTCGAATCCCTATAACCACGGTTAAAACGGATTAACGGAACGGTCCGTTAGGGTTATTTTGGATAAATTTGGGTTTATTATTATAACGGCGGGTTTACTATTATATTTATAATATTATTTATTACCTACCGTAATTGATTTAATTAACCGTACAGCGGTAATTAATAGGGATTTAACACCCTACGAGGAATTTTATTCCGAATTCCAACCTGGATTACCGCACAAACCCTATTTAAAACATTTTCGGGTTATTGGTCCTGTATATTCGGTTATTATACCGTTGGAAAAACGCCAAAAATTTAATAAATTGGTTCCCCGCACCGAAAGGTGAAATTTTTAACCCATTTATCAAATTCTACAGCGTTGGTTTACGCACCCGCTAAACGGGCCGTATATGAAACCTTTACCCTAGAGAATATAAAGGGTATAACCGCTGAAGATTTGGTTATTTTAGGGGAAACGTTACAGATTTTAAAGGGGGAAAATACAAATTTAAAAGGGGATTTAAATTTTGAAATTGAAAACGAAATTAACAGCGTTCCAGCGGATAATTATCCCCTAAAAAACCCTGAAAATACAGTGCCCGCCAGGTTTGTATAACCTACCGTTCGCCCCCCAAAACCTATAACGGTAGCGGTACCTAATCCAGTATTTAAAACAATGGAAGTTCCGGTGTTTTTAGCACCTAAAATACAGAATATGGAGTTAAATTCGCAGTTCGAAAACCCAAATCTAATGGATTGAATTACGTGTATTGTTTTTGTTTTTAAGCTAAAGAAGAATAAAGAAAAAACCCATTAAAAATAATGAACCAAATAATTACCAACAGGCCTTAAATAACCCTAGAAGTGCTAAATAGTTAGTTGTTTTAACGTTTAAATTCGACCAAATCGTTATTGCAAAAACCTTCCGTTTTATCCCAAAAATTAAAATACTTACAGGCCGGAAACTCGTTTTTACCCGGCCGGTATTTAAATTAAAAAAGGACAAAAATAATAAACCTGTAAAATACAAAGTTAGGATTATTATTAGGGGTTTTTACAGGTTGAAAACCTAAATTATATCGAAATTTTTACTAGCACTAATATACCATTTACCTGGCGTATATTATTAGTTATAGCTAATACCCAAAATTGGGAAATAAAACAAATCGATTTTATCGGTACGTTTTTAAATAATAATTTTACCGACGTAATTATATATTTGCAAATTCCAAACGGTTTTAACGAATAGGTAAAAAATTGTAACCCTACCATCGCTAAAATTTTAATGGAATTGGGTTATAACCCGAAAAAATTGCAGGTTATACAGTTGGAAAAGGCGTTATATGGTTTGAAACAGGGTCCAAAAAAATGGTAAAACAAATTTAAAACCCTATTTTTTAAAAAAGGTTTTAAACCATTAATTTTTAATCCCGCTATTTTTTATAACGTTAAATCCAAACATTTTATCGTTACCTTCGTAAACGACTACCTGCTAATAAGTCCTAAATTGCGAAATGTTTAGGATTTAAAAACTCGTTTTAATAAAATATACGCGTTGGAAAACAAGGGCCCTGCAACCTATTTTTTAGGCGTTTAAATTATAAAAGATAGACCTAAGCGCCTATTTTAATTCCATCAAAATCAGTATATAAAGGAAATATTAGCAACGTTCGGATTAATTAATTGCAAACCTATATTTGTTCCCTTATTACCGGGTGTGCTAAAATAAAGCGGGGGTATACCCGTAAATGCGTTGGAAATTAAATTATTACAACGTATTATCGGTACCTTCATATATTTAATGCTATTAACGCGCCCGGATATTGGTTTTGCGGTTTAGTGGCTTTTACGTTTTTTAACAACAACCACTATAATCCATTTAACGGCAGCTAAAAACTTATTACATTATTTAGCACGTATTAAATATTTATTTATTTGCTACGGAAATAAAGTATTGAAAGCCGAACTACCACCCAATTTATTAATAGGGGGTTTTAAAGGCCTTAAGTTACTGGGTTTTAATAATAGCGATTTTGCCGGGGTTAGGGAAAATTTAAAATCCATTTACGGATATTTGTATACTTTATTTGGGGGACCTATAACGTGGAAATGCAAAAAGGTTAATATTATAGCTTTAAACACTCCAAATGCCGAAACCGATACCTTAACGGAAACCCTGCGTAAAATACAGTGGTTTAAAAATTTAGTTAAAAAAATGGGACTATTTATAAAAGGCCTTATTGCAATATTTGGAAATAATATAGGTTTTATAGCTAACGTATATAACCTTACGCACTATCAACGTATTAAATATACGTTATTAAAATTTCACTACGTACGGGAGTTAATTACAAAATGATTAATGACTTTATAATACCTGGAATCCAGGCAAATGCCCGCTAAAAGCTTAATAAAGCCTTTAACGTTTCCAATTTATAAGGTTTTTTTAAAGTTTATAAGGTTTAAACCTTTAGAAGCTGAGTTTTTACCTACTGAATTTTAGGGCATTTAATTAGTTCGTTAATTAATTACCCATTACATTTGTTTTGTTTGCAAATATTGGATTTTTATTAGCCCAATACCGGCCGTATTATCCGAATCTACCCTGCATATGTTAATTAATAAGCAATTTATACCGACCTTATACCAGAAATTGAATTAAAATTGAAAAAGCTCGTGTTTTGGGCGATTTACGCATTCGAAATACCCTATATAATATATTTAGCTTGGATTGTTACCAACGAATAGCCAGATTAGCTATTTGGTTTAATCGTTAATTCCGTGGGTTAATATTATGCAAATCGGGGGTTCGAATCCGGGGGTTATCACAATTTTGGGGTTTTTTCCAATTCGGGGGTTCGTCTATTTCGGAGGTTACAGGTTGGTATAGAGGGTTTAGTTATCCAGGGGGTTTATATCGGGAATTCGAGTCGGGTTATGATATAAAGGGGATCTTTTTTTTTAGGGTTTTATTTTTATATATTTTTCTTTTCCGACTTTATGTAAATAGTAGCAAAAGAGAGGCGGTGTGAATTATATGCGTTATTTAGCATATAATGGGTCCATTTGTATTTGTATATAAACCACAATAGATAGTGCCGAAGTGGGGTTATTAAAATTGTTAAATTTTCTATTATATTTTGTATGTTGCAGGAGTTGCGATTTAAAATTAGCGAATGGGGTTTCACCCTGTACCGGGTTTAATACCCACCCTGCACTTACGAGTTAACTACCCTGTACCGGGTTGAAATTTTCACCAAGTTAGCGAATTAGTGCGAACCTAGAGATGGTTTGTATGGAAATGAAGGTGTTTTTTCAACAACGTATACAAAATAATTTTTCGGAAAATCGTGTGCGGCACCGGAACCCTATGCGGGGTGCGGACCCCCACTTCGATGTCGGAGAGTATGTAAGGGAGATAAAGCAAAGTCTCCCCCACCAATGAATCAAATCTATTAATCCCAAAATTAGTGAATTTAGTGTATACAAATCCTGTAATTACAGGCTTTTACAACTCAATTAGCACCACGCCGCACCTAGGCTAATGCCTAACCCCCTGTTAGCAACCCATATTGTTAACAAAAACCTTTTTTTAGAAAATAGGGTTTAAGTTTGTTTTGCCATTTTTTTGGACCCTGTTTTGAATCGTATAGCGTTTTGGCCAACTATATAATCTGCAATTTATTTGGATTACAACCCATTTCCATTAAAATTTCAACGATAATAGGGCTATAAGATTTGGCTTATTCGTTAAAACCGTTTGAAATTTGCAAATATATATTTATGTCGGTATGGTCACTATTTAAAAACGCGCCGATAAGATCGATTTGTTTTATTTCCCAATTTTCCGCATTAACTATAATTAAAAATATACGCCAGGGAGGTGGTATACTATTGCTAGCAGAGGTTTCGATATAATTAAGGCCATCGACTTGTAGATAATCCCTAATAACAAATTTAATTCTGTATTTTATAGGTTTTTTATTTCCTTTTTTTTAATTTACATACCGGTCGGGTGGAGAGGGGTTTACGATTTGCAGGCACTTTAATTTTAAGGATAAAACGAAAGATTTTTTTAATAACGATCTGGTTGAATTCCAACGCTAAAACAGCCAACCATTCAGCATTTTCAAGGCTATTGAGGGTTTGTTAGTAACTATTTAGTTTACCGTCTTTAATAAACTTTTTCTTTATTTTCTTTTTGGTTTGAAAATAAAGATAATGTACGTAATTTATATTTATCAAATTCGAGTTTTTGAATTGCGAATTTAACTCCATATTCTGTACCTTAGGTGCTAAAAAGACCGGAGTTTCCGTTATTTTAAATACTGGATTAGGTACCGCTACCGTTATAGGTTTTGGGGGGCGAACAATAGGCTGTACAGGCCTGGCGGGCACTACATCTTCAGGGTTAAATACCTTATAGCGGGCGGTAACTACCCTGTAATAAATGGTAGATACCCTATAGTTTCAGGGCTTTTTAAAGGATAATTATCCGCTGAAACGCTATTAATATCGTTTTCAAATTCAAAATTGAAATCCCCTGTTAAATTTGTATTTCCCCTTTTGAAAATCTGTAGCGTTTCCCCTGGAATAGCTGAATTTGGAACGGTTATACCCGTTATAACTTTTACGGTAAAAATTTATATACCGCCCGTTTAGCGGGTGCGTAAACCAACGCTCTGAAATTTAATAAATGGGTTAAAAGGTTCACCGTTTCGGTGCGGTGAACCAATTCATTAGATTTTTGGCGTTTTTTAAACGGTATAATAACCTGGCATATAATACCAATAGCCCTAAAATACCCTAAACTGGGTTTATGCGGTAGTCCAGATTGGAATCCGAGATAAAATCCCTCGTAAGGTGTTAAATCCCTATTAATTACCGCTGTACGGTTAACTAAATTCACCACGGCTGGTAATAGATAATACTATAAATATAATAAATAACCCGCCCCTTTAATAGCAAACCGAAACTTATCCAAAAACAACCCTAACGGACCGTTCCGTTAATCCGTTTTGGCCGTGGTTATAGGGATTCAAATGCTAAAATTAACATTTTTATTTATAAACCAATTTTAAAAACTTATATTAACCTCGTGTCCCCCATCGAAGTGAAAATTCAGGGGGTAACGCCCGTAGGTAGTTTTAAAACCCTAAAAAAGCCTTTAATAACCACTAAAACCGTAGGTCCGGCTTTATTTCATAATAGGATCGACCACCGAAAACGTGATTTTCGGTCCATTAATAATAAAAATACGGGTTTTTTGTTGTAAAAATTAGGTTTAAAGGTCATTATAGCACCCTTTATAAAATCGAAAATATTAGGAGTTATAGGGAGTGCGACCTTTTTTATACGCCTGACAAAAATGGCTTTAACGCAAGCAATAAAGGTAATTGTCCTAATTTTGTCGAAATTAGGTAAACCTTTTATAATTTTAGCGGTTTTTTGTGGCAATAATAACCTTTTATGCCCCAAACGCCTGTGCCATAATAGGGCTTTTTGGACCTGGATTTCGTCGCAATCACCTGTAATTCCGTCTCCTTTTAGGGTTAACCAGCCGTCCGTAGTTTGTTTTAGCCTAAAGGGAGGTAATTTACAGGGGCCCACTCTAAATCCGATAATAAAGGAGGTTTTAACAACGGATTTCTTGTGTGGGAAACCCCCTATTTTCGGAAATAGTCCCTTTTATATTAGGTTATGTTAATAACATGGGTTGCTAATACGGGTTTAAGCATTAGCCTGGGTGCGGCGTGGTACTAGTTATAATACAAAGGCCTGTAATTACAGGGCTTAAATGCACCAAATTGTTCACTAAAATGGTTTATTAATTTTGGGATTAATAAATTTAATTTATTGGTTTGGGAGACTTTGCTTTATCTCCCTTACATATTTTCCGAAATCGAAATGGGGGTCCGCACCCCGCAAAGGGTTCCGGTGCCGCAAACGATTTTCCGAAAAATTATTTTATATACGTTGTTAAAAAAACACCTTTATTTCCATATAAACCATTTCTGGGTTCGCATTAATTTGCTAATTTGGTGAAAAATTTCGACCTGGTATAGGGTAGCTGACTGGTAAGTACAAGGCGGGTGTTAAACCTGGTACAGGGTGAAACCCCATTCGATAATATTTTGAATCGCAACTCCTGCAACACATAAAATATAACGGAAAATCCGACAGCCCCAGTAGCCCCACTTCGGCACTATTTATTATGGCGTATATACAAGTTAAAGTGGACCCATTACATGCTGAATAACGCATATAATTAACATTAACCGCGTTATTAACGATATTAAACCGAAAACTTGGTGGAAAATGAACGAAACCGGTGTAAGGGGAGGTGAAAGATTAAATGGTTTGGTATTAAATTTCGACGGGATCCGGCCGTTACAACGAAAAAAAACCCGGAACGCGAGGTTGGCTAATTATAATCGAGTATATATCGGTTACGGGCGTTACCCTCCTTCCCCTCGTTATATTTAAAAAAAACCTATAATTAGGATAATTTGCAACGGATTTAAGCCCTTTTAATGATTACTCATTTTATATAACCGAAAACGGGTGGATAAATTACGAAACGGTTATCGAATGGTTAAAAAAAGCGTTTATTCCGTAGTCTCAGTGCTCAGACTAGACCCCCCTGCTTCGCAGTGGGGACCGAGCGCTCCATATACCTTTCAGCCACATGGCTTTTCGACCAATTACATTGGCCGAAAAGATCGCGCTCGTTCTAGTCTGAGGACATCTTGTCGCATTTCGCCGTTCATGGCGGTATTACCAACGATAATTTGTCGCATTTCGCCGTTTATAGCGGTATTATTAATAATATACCTAATATTGCGATATCGCTAATAATTATTTTATTAATATAAGGTTAATTTGTGGTATTTTGCCGTTTATAGCGGGTATATACAAAATATTCGCATTATAATGGCAAAAGAAAATAGTGTACCTATAGCATGCATTTGAATATTCGTATAGAAAAATAAAATTTTTTTTTAAAAATATATGGTGATTTGCGTTAGATTTATTGGAGTTTGTTGAGTCTTTTAGTGCCGGCCGCGTCTTTATAACCACTGTATACGAAAAGATATTAAAATATTGAGTAAAATTTGTATTTTTTATTATATTTAATTTTTTTTGGATAATAGTATATAATATTAATTTTAATTTTGGTTACAGTATTGATAGCCTAGCAGACCCAATACTGCAAAGTGCATGCAATTATCAATTGAAATAAAAGTTTTATTAATATGTTTATATTAATTAACGTTTTGTTAAAAACCTGAATAATTTACGCAAATATCGGTAAAACTAAAAGAAAATTGTATTTAGGCATTCTTTTATCAGTTTATTAAAAACCCTTATTGTACTTTCTTTTTATAAATTTTATTTAATTAAATAAAGCAATAAATATAAAAACAATACACATTCAGCATTTCTTCATATAAAAAAACAAAAAGGGCCGGTATTGGAGATTGGGCTTTACGTTGACGTTTCTTTATATACATTATCCACTTTTTCAAAATTTGGTTTTTCTAATGTTAAAATTGGTAAAAATGTAAAAGTATTTCGATTGCAAAATATATATAAAATTGGATATACTTTACCTATCCGCATATTTAACGGCTTATATGATTAGATATATGTACAAAGATGTGATTCTATATGAGATGAGTATATACCACCCCCCTCGTGCAGAAACCACGAAATTTGGCTGCAAAACAAAAATAATATAAAATTAATTAAAAAAAGCAAAAGAATTTATAAAATACACATTTAGCATTTCTTTTTATAAAACAGTTTTTAAAGCCGATATTATAAGTAAAACGGGATTTGGACGCTTGTTTATATACGTAATCGAATCTCTGAAGTTTTGGTTTTATTATCGTTAGAATTGGTAAAAATATAAACAAGTTTCGATTGTAAATTATATATAAAAAAATATATACTTTGCCTATCCGCTTATTTAACTGCTTATATAATCTGGTATATGCACCAAATTTCGGTATAATAACATATAAGTATATACGACCCTCCACGTGCAAGAATTATTAAATTTGGTCAAAAATTAAAAATAATATCAAAAAAAATCGAAAATCGAAAAAAAAGTCGAAAAAACAGTACCGCCATGAACGGATTAAGGGCAGGTGGTATCGAATTCGGCCATTATAACAGATAAAAAAATAAATCGAATCGCTGCTAATAGCGGTATTAAACGCTATTTTCAACGATATTTTATTTTTTCAATATTATATATAATTGTGGAATAATAAAGGAGTTTCGGTCAAAAAAAGGCCAAAAATACCGCCATAAACGGCGAAAATCGACAAGTTGTCCTCAGACCTGAACCAAAGCGTTCTTTGGATAGACCCACAAGTACATTGCAAAGCCGCAATTGAGCCACGAAGTGGAGCGAAGCGTACGAAGTGGATTAATTATGGAGCTTTGGGCTTCAGGGATGAGCCCTGAGACTATTTATTCCGTCTATTTAACTTTTGACCCTTGAAAAGCGGTTATTAGTTTTCGACGGTCATAAATTATATATAATTGACGAATTTATGTTTCTTTGTTTGCATAATAAATTTAGTTCCTATATTTACCCCCTTATTTGCTATAAGTTTTCCAATTATTGAATCCATTGGTTTTTGGGCCGTTAAAAAAGGCTTATCGCTCTTATAATTTGGATTTATTAACCAATTTTGCTATTTAACAATTGTTGGAAAACGGGATTTCCTTTCTGGTTATAGTATAACCAAATCGAAAACATTTAAAGCAAAACATATTTCACTTGGGTGGCTTATAACGGGTTTATAGCCGGTAAAATGGCTACACCACTTCTAAACCCTTTTTTTTCAAAACACAGCAACGTCACCGTTATAAAAAATAAAAATAATGGTATTACAAGGGATAAAACACCGGAAAACCCAGCCCAAAAAATTTACGACCCGTTTTTATTTATTTGGAAAACCCTTAAAACGACGCGAAATATCCGACTTCAACTGCAAAAGATTTCCTAATTTAATAAAACTAAGGCTATTTACGTTTTTTATTTGAAAAAATCCAAAAAAGCTTCGAAGCCAAAAATGTATTTTTGGTTAACGCCCAGCGAAAAATCAGTTTATTGGAAATACAATTGGAGGTAATAGGGCCGGCGAAAAAAAGAAAGGTAGTTCCGGATCCAAACGGGCTTTTGGTTAACAAATAAAATACTATTAGATTGCGGGAAAACAAGCTAGAAAATTTGGAACCTTTAGGTGATAAAAAAAAGTT
Source organism: Pyricularia pennisetigena (assembly GCF_004337985.1). NCBI lineage: Eukaryota > Fungi > Ascomycota > Sordariomycetes > Magnaporthales > Pyriculariaceae > Pyricularia > Pyricularia pennisetigena. Next base: position 1,057,590 of record NW_021940921.1, read on the forward strand.
AATAAACCGAAACAGCCTGAACACGATTATATTTTTGTGCGTTGATAGTTTTATATTTAAATTAGCTCATAAAAGTAGGCATTTCGTTGTCACATTTCTAGGTTTGGCCAACAGGGGGGGTGGCCATCAGGGGGTACCCGACGTTCATACGAAGCTAAGAATAACATCGACAATACCTCTCATTTTACAAGCATATTTTAGCTATTCCAGTTGGACCCGCACATGTAAATCCGGGTCCAGCTGGTTTTTTGGCTTGGGAAAATATATTCCTTGATAGATATTCTTACATTATGCGCTAGTTATCTAAGTTATAATATTTATTTGTAAATGAAATTAAAGCGGGACTATTGCGGTGGCAGGCTAAAAAATGCACGCCTTGTCACCGTGTATTTGTGGAAATAACGTTCACGACATTAATATAATTTAAAGCTTTTGACCCACCGGTACTTCGGTTATCTTTCCACAAATATAGCACTTGTTAATTGATTTCACGATTTTGAAACCTAAAATTACAACCACAATCAATTTTATAATGCTGTTTTTTGTTAGTCTCAATGCTCAGACTAGACCCCCCTGCTTCGCAATGGGGACCGAGCGCTCCATATACCTTTTAACCACATGGTTTTTCGACCAATTACATTGGCCGAAAAAATCGCGCTCGTTTTAATCTAAGGACAATTTGTCGCATTTCGCCGTTTATGGCGGTACCACCAATAAAATACCCAATACTGCGATATCGCCAACTATTATTCCCCCCGACACACAAAAAAATAAAAAATTTCTACTATTATACCATATATTTACGCATATTAACCTTTATTCGATATACCATTAAACCAAATAAAATCCGAATCCAACAATGGAAAATATATCTCCAATAATACCAATAAATACACCCGAAAAAGTATTCCCATCCGCGCAACCTGCAACCTAATATTTTACGTCCGACCTAACCCTATTACCTTTATCGATATCGCAATTATTTTCGTTTTTATCGTTATCCCAATTACTATCGCCTAATTGTATATTCGAAAATAAATGGGAATTTAGGCTTTTTTTAATCAATTAAAAACAATTAGCGAGGGAATCCGAATCCGAAGCGGAAATAAACCCCGAAACCAAATTTATTCGCGATATTACCAAATTTTGGCGTAACCGTTACCGACGCACTAATTTCACGCAATTTATCCACGCTTGGGTAATAACGGCAAATTTTCACGAAATTACCCGACCTACCCCATCGCGAATATTTTTTTTTAAAAAAATATTACGAAACCCTTAAATCCGAAAACGTTTACGCGTTAATGGGGTCGAATACCGTTTTAATAATAAATTTCCTGCGCCTATCGAGGCCGACCTTTTGCGTAAGGAATTGCAACAATTAATATAATATTTACGCCTTTTTAACCGGTTCGAACCCACAAATTTCCAATTTTCGGGAACAAAAAATTGTTCCGCCAAAAACGTAAACGATATAAATTGGTTTAAATAAATATTCGATACGTCCACCCAGGAAATCCCGTCCAAAACGCCAATATTATATAAATTTATATTTTTATTGTTATTGTATTCCCGGGGCCACCGCCCGTTTTATCCATCGTTACAAATTTCGAACGTAGTATACCTGGAATTAAATACTTTTTTAAAAACCACAAACCCCCCAACGTTAAAGGATTAACGCGTTATATTAATATTAGCGATTTTAACCCACGGATATTCCCCCCAAAAAAGCAATTATTTGTTACGCGCACTCGCATTATACCTTATAAATAATGGAATTCTACGACATATTGTAAATATATTATCCGGGTTTGGAATATGTTTATTTTATAAAACTATTAAACGGTAAACCCAACAGTTTGTCGCCGTTGCCCGAGTACGTTATTAATAATATCCATATTTATATATAGCTTTTACCGCGAACAGTAATAATAATTTTTTACATATATATATATATATATATATATATACATATTAATATATGGATAAATTTAAAAAGGATCGCTCGTGACCCAATATTATCCTTCGTATATAACAATTTCAACTTTTTGGACAAGGTATAGGATTTTAAATATGGAAAACGTAACCGAATGCAAAATTTAACATCGTATCTCTTTATATTAACGCCAGGATTTAAACGATATACGCAATCCCAATAGTACGCCACCGTACCTTTCCGCCAAAAATGGTTGTAAACGCCCGCCTTTTTACAATATCCGGACACTTATTACGAAAGTGCCAAATATTATATAATGCACCAAATTTGTAGTTTTTTATTCCCTAACCGCCTATATACGCCTGAAGCAATCCCACAATACCCTACCCTCGCACGAGTTACATTAACTTCCTACTTTATCCAAACCCCCGCTATTACCGAAAACGAAAAAGAATACGCAAAAATTATCCAAATCCACGAAATCCTTTTTAAACGTTTTTTAAACCTGTTACCCGATTATTTCGATTATTTTTCCGTCCTATTCCTCGTTTATAGGGATTAAAAAACAACGTTATATATCCGTGCTATTTAGGGAATTTATATCGAATTATTTTAACCCTTTAACAAAAAATAATGGATATTACCCGTACCAACGTTTTTCCATATCGAATTTAATTTTATTAACCAATTATGGTAATATTACGCCCCCATTATATCCATAAATATAATAGGGTTAAGGAAATATAACCAGTTTTAAAAAAATAAAAAGGAGTTTTACCACGCTTTACGGCTTTTATAAAATATATTCCGGTCCCGCATTTTATGCATTATAATTGCTATTTTAATCCAAAACGGATTATTGGACAGGGATTAGATTTTTAAAAACGCCCTGGAAAAGGTTTTTACCGATATACTATATAATATATATATTTCCGTGGTAGACCGTATTTACGACAATATATTCGCTGGTTATATTAACGGTTTAATGGGTATTAGATTATGGGATATGAAACCCAAAATTAATATCGCTTTCCGCACGCAACGCCGCTATTTGCAAATAATTAACCTTTTATAAATAATAATAAACGCGTTCCACCAAAAAAATTACGGCGTATTAGAAATTATAATACCGCAATTAGTCCTATTTTTTTACGGTTGTAAAACAAAAAACTATAGCTTTAAAATGCTATATTTAACCTGGTTATTACGACCAAAAATTACAAATTAACCGCTACGTACCGGGATTTTAAAATTAGCGTTCGTAAAATGTACCACGGCCGGGAATGGATTTAAACCGGCAAACCTAGCAATTAAACATATTAATAAAGGTTTCGTTATAAATATTAAAAATAACCGTAATTCCACGCACGATTTGCGAAAAATATTCCTAAATTGTGCAACGATGGGGCCAATCGCAATTACGGTGCGTAAAATATTGGAAAATATCGCCCGTATACGCATTAACAGCAAATATTATATAATGTTAACCAACCAAAATATAATCCATTATACGTATTTATTATTCCAAAATGGTTGGGGAAGCGAAAAGGCCGAAATATTACCCAATTTCGATTTCGACGGCCCTAATTTATTATATTTGGGTTTGAAAGAGCTAATGGGCGACAAATTGGAGGTATTTAATCAACAAATCGTACGCCTTAGTAACGTGCTATTTTAAACGGATATTAAAAAAATAGGGGCAAATTTAAAAAAAGGATACAACCGGACAGACGGTTTAAATATTAGTGGTATAATTAACACCGAAGGAAATTTGCTGGACGGAATATATAAAAAATCCGTCGAAAAAAGCGCATAAAATTTAAAATGATAAAAGGCAAATTACGCAAACCAAAACGGGTAAAAGCGAAAATCGTTCCATTATAAAAAGGAATTAAATGTACGAATAACGGTAACCTTACCCGCGAATAACGGAGGTAAAACAGCGTCCGCAAAACCAGTAAATATAAATAAATAAATACCAATCGTAAATTTGGTCTAAAATAAAATGCGAGGTATAATTTCCTCCAAAATCCTCCGTATAAATAACCCGTTTTTTATCCATTTTTTTTACCCAAATAAACCATATCCTCCATCCACCGCCAATTATAAATCCAGCAAAAAAAATCCTAATAATAACCGTTATTATAATACCCTATTAATTACGAATAATAAATCCATTAAACCGGATCCTAATAATAATAATTATTATAATATTATATATATAAAACCCCCAATTTTATAGCACCAAACCCCAAAAAAAAAGCAAAATAAAAAAACCCAAACCGACTAAAAAAGACGAAAACGTTTGGCAGCGTTAAATATTTTTTTAAAAATGGGCTTATTAGCGCCACGCCTCCTTTTCTGAACTAAGGTCGCGGTAAACGATCCAGGGACCGAATCGTCCTCCTCCTTATCCTTTTTTGAAATGGGTATACAGGATTTTTTTAACGAATTGAATATAAATTTATCGTAATTAAAGCCAAAGTCGATAAATAAAGAAAACGGAATAACGACCGCCAAAAAATCGGCGTTATTATTACCAAAAATACCTTTTTTGAACGATTTATTGGTTTCCCGGCGTTTAATAACCCAAAAGCCAAAATCCCTTATTGGGGCCCCGATAACCCGCGCGGTCGCGGTTTCGTCGTAAAATCCATCGCTATTTTTAATCCATTTTATTAATTTAACCACAAACCCCTAATTTATAGTGGTAAAATCGAAATAAAGCAAATATATACGATTAATATAATTAATAAACGTATTACGGCCACTATTTTGCTCCTGGTATTGGTAATTAATATAAATTGGACCCAACGTTAAAATAAAAGCTAACGTTTTTTCCACCAAATCCTGTTCGTTAAACTGTTTAGGGATATTTAATATAAATATTAAAACCAGGCGAAAATAAAATTCGCTTATACGGCGCGTCCTGTTAAAATAAAAGGTATTAAAATATTGGGGGGGTTTTGCTATCCAAACGAAGCAGTTAAAAGGCCAGGAAAATATAATTGCTATTGCTTTATACGCCAGAAATTGTTTAACAACTGGAAATTGGATAATTTTGGGGAAATATATACGCGTAATATATTTAAATAACATTTATTATATATTAATAACGGCCGGAATAGTAAAAAAAGGGGCATTAACCTTCCGGAATATGCGATTGTTTACCTAATCGAAAAAAGTATTTCGCATTTCGAAAATGCGCCAAATAATAAGTTTATTTTAACCCAACCGAATTAAGCGATTATAAATTTGCAACTTTATATTAGCGTTCCACATTAAAAGGATAATAATGCCAATACAACAATTGAGGTGCAAATTAAAACCAGCGCTGGAAATATTAATATTTAGGATATAAACGTTAAAATTGGAACTGGAATCGGTGAAATTGGAAACGGTTTTATCGCGTTCGGTTTGGGATAAACCTAATCGGATAGTAATTACACCGAAACTGGTTTTTTCCAAAATAAAAGCAATAAAATTAAAAAAATTAGCAGGTATATTAAAAATTGTGACAATTGTCACAAAAATGGAAAAATAATAGCTATTATAACATTTATTACAATCCAAAAACATAAAAATTGTAATAATTATTATAATAGCTATGGGGAAAAAAAGGGATTATAACAATTGTTACTATATGGCCAATTTACGTTTAAATCCAAGGATTGGGGGTTATAACCAGGACGCGTTAACCTTTTTTTTTCCTCCATACAAATTTCGACCACGCGGGCAATAAATGGCGATTCGTTTAATATAAAATGGACCATTTTAACCCTGCCCGACGGAGGTAACGTTTTAAAATTAGTGCAAATTTTCGAATAAACCCAATTAAAAAAACCGTCGCCGCTATATTAAATTAAAACGTCCACAATTACCGATCCAAAACGGGTTTTTCCTTCTTGTAAGTTTTTTTAAAACTTTGTCGGACGTTGCGGTATTTGGCTTTAAAATCCACTTTTTTTAACGCCAGCATTTTACCCAATTCCGCCGAATTAATATCCCGGATATTATCCTCGGCGTAAATTATTAACCAAAAAAAATAATTAATTGCCAAAAACTGCAATAAACGGATAAAACCTATATTAAAAAAAACCGAGGTTTGGCGGTTACCAGTTGTGGTATCCGCATTAGTGGGAATTCCTAATGGAGCGGGACCAATATCGTCGGTATTTTCGCCCACGAATACGGTAATAATGTTTTTAAAAATTGTTTCGGTGTTCGTTATAACGTTTTCGAAACGGTGGCCAAATTGGAGTTCCTTAATAATAATATTATAAAGCGGAATGCGTTTACGGGGATAAATAATTATACCGTTGGGTAAAATAAACCCGGTATCCATACCCCTACGTACCGTAAATACGCCCGTATATTTAAAAATTACTAACGATTTTTCGTTTGGTATGGTGGTAAAAGTTATAAGGTTTAAAATTCGAGGGTAAAACAATTACCATTTCCAACCCATCGATTCGAATTTTTATAGGGAAATTTTGGTATTTTTATCGATATTAAAAACGACGAAATAACTATTATTTTCCCAAATATAATCGACCGTAAATATATTTTCCTAAAATAGGCTTTTAGGTCGGGCGAAAAAGATCGCAATTTTATCCCAAATTAGGGTATTAAAACCAGTAATATCTTTAATTTTATTAATAATCGGCGTGGTAATGGCCATACCCCGATTAATATAAGGGATAAAGCGAAATGCGCGGTATATTATCGATTCGCGGTAACGGAAATATTAAATTTCGTTTCCAATTACACGCTGAAAAAAAATACCGGATAATAAATATATAACCAAACGCCGGATATTTTTGGTATTTTCGCCCGTGGAAAAATCGGCCTTCCGACCGTTTTTACGTTAACGGTTCCTAATAAAATTATTTAATTTAAATAAATATATTAATATAACGAAATTATAATAATTATTACAAAAAATATTTACTAAATATTATTTTCAATATCGGAATTATCGTCGAAATTGTCGACGTCGGGGGGGCGCTGCTAAGGATTGGAATTAATAATTTTATCCATGCATTATGGGTTAAACACCTTTTCCGCGTTATGGATTTCGTCTAATTGCTTAATTTTTCGGATTAGGAATGTCGAATAAAATATAATAATAACCGTACCCGCAAATTTGGGATTAGATTTGCGGGCGGCGAATTTGGTTAAAATATCGTGAAATTGCGCCTGGGTAAAAATAGTAACCGCTCGCGGGGTATCGGCAGCGCATATTTCGGTTAAATTATAATAATATTTGACGTCGAAGGTTGGAAAATTGGTTATTATTTTTTTAAATGTCTGCGAAATAAGGTTGGCCGGGACGAAAATTAAAATGGGAAAACATCCGTCGGTATTTTGGATAAATCGGTCGTATTAGCAACGGATATATTATATATAAATCGCCGTAAAATAAATAATCGTTTTTCCTATACCCATTTCGTTGCTTAATAACCAATTTTTAAAAGTTAATTGCTCCAACTTTAATAGGGTATAGGCATTTAAACTGAAAAAAAAATTAATTTAACAAAAACAAAAATTGTAACAATAATTACAAAAATAGGGGTGGGATTGTGACAATAATTATAAAAATAGGGGCAGGATTGTAACAATAATCATAAAAATAAGGGCAAAATTGTAACGACAGTTACAATTATTAGGGATAATGCATATATAATTTACCCACCAATTAATGGGGTAGCCAATGGCGACTAAAAGGAGCATCAGGTATATCCCAGTTAAACCAAAAATATTTGCTTTTAATTTTTTTATATTTAAAACCGATTTTGTTATCGGTATTTAGACCGTCGACAGGTAAGGTGTTTTAAAAAAGGCGCAACTTTTTTATAACAGCCTAAATCGCGTCCGAATTAGAAAAATAACCAGTCCAGGGATAATTTTTAATTGAAATAGAAAATTGCCCATAATATACCAAAAAAACCGCTAGGATTTTTTCGCGGGCGTCCTTGAAAATTTCCTTTTTTGCGCGGTCCATATTAGCAAATCGATCGGCGATGGTGGATTGGGTTTGCATAAAATTGAAGAAATCGTTTTGTTAATTATCGCCAAAAAATTTGGGATAAAATTCGGTAATTTTTATTTTGGGTTTGGTAAAAATGGGACGATGGAACCGCCCTTCGTCGTACAAATTGTTAAAAATATTTTTAAATATTAACAAATCCAATGGGTGTATTTAAATTTAATTTACACGCTTTTTTTTCTTTTTTAGCCGTCCGATTTTAATAAGTTTAAAACGGGACCAGTTATCGACAACGAGTATTATTATCGTCCTGTTATAATAGGCGCGGTTAAAACCAGACAAATTGGCGACGTCGATGGTTTAATCGGTTCGCAAACGGGCAATTAAACGATATTAAAATTATATTAAATGCAAATTGTTTAGGGCGATAACGTTATCGGCGATAACTGCATAATTGGCGATAACAAATAAAGTGGAGGATTATTCGACATTAAATTTAAAAAGGTTGCGGCAATTTCCACCAAAATCGTTAAAACCTTTTTTGTTTCCAATAACGACTTTTCCCTGCCGGCGAATAATAAAATAAAAAAAATGGTAATAAACCTTAAACTAATCGTCGATATAATAACCGCCATACATATATAGTCCAAAATTAGCGGTTTTAAACCTTAAATCGCCGTTTTTAAAATTAGGTCCGGTGGTTATTATCCGCAGGTAAATTAACATCGTAGCGAGGATTGTGGGAATTATAACCGGCTTAAATTTATTTGCGAATATTTTCAGCCCGGGGAGGTTAATATCGCTTTAGCGGATAAAAGGGGGAATAGGGGGTAGGCGACCCCGATTTGCCAAATTATCGAAAATAGGTTTAGTACCCCTATCGTTAAATATATCCGGCACGGAAACCAAAATTTTTTGCCAAACGGGTATTTTATTGCCTTTAATCTGTTTACCGGGACTACCTACCTTAAAATAAATTAGAAAACCGAATACGTCGGCGATTAAAAATAAATTAACTAATAATTAAAATTGTGCCCGTTATCCTAAAATATATAAAAAGGTAAAAACCAAATTATAATAATTATTACATTGTAGCAGTAATTATTTGGTATTACCGCAAAAAATTGTAACAGCTGTTACAATATAATAAATAATAAAACATATTAGTGCAGGGATTATAACAATTATCGCAATCCAATAAAAGGAAATATTAATTTATTATATTAATATATTATACTAAAATATTTGTCGTTTCGTAACCAAATATAACTATCATTTCGCTTATATTCGACGAATTACTGTTAAAATGGTATACTAAAATTTGGTTATTAACGCGTGTTTTTGCTGCGGCGACGCCAGTAACGGATTAAAAACGTTTAGGGGTTTGGGTAATTGGGGTTTCGTTCGTGTTACGGAAAATATTATTTCCGCGACCGAACCAGGCGGGCGGGTTGGTATTATTATTAATTTTAAAGCAATTAATATAACCCAAATGGGGTATAATGCGAACCATTTTAATAATATTTATATTTCTTACCCTGCGCCAAACTGTAATAATTATCGCCGATACGGATTGGTTTTTACCCAATTAAAAATCCTTCCATAACGGGACGGGTAAACGATCCAAAAAATCCGTATCTTTATGCGATAGAAAATAATATTCGGGTTATACGAAATTTATTGGTTTATTATTTGGCGTCGAATTAGGTTTAGGTTACGTCCGCGATACCGAAATAAAATTAATTTTAACTGGCCGAACGGTGGTGGTTTTATATATACGGGGTGCGGGCGGCCTATTTAATGGCGCGGGTACCGGGTTAACAATAATTTCCGGTTATAGTATAGGGGGCCGGTTTTTAAAATCCTTTCATGGCGGGGATAATGCGTTGGTAAATGGTTTAAAAAATACCAGGGGAATTTGCAATTGGCGGTTATCCAAATCCGGGACAGGTTCGTTATAATTATCGTTTATATTAATATTATTATCGCTTTTATTAGCGGACGCGGGGGTAAACTGGTTATCGTTTTCGCCCATATAAATATCGTCGTTATTATAATCGACGGGGGCGGGGGCAGGCTCGTTATCGCCGGCGTCCATATCGGTATTATTTCCATCCTTATCGACGGGGGCGGGGGTAAATTTATTATCGCCGGAATCCATATTAGCATTATTTTAATTATTATTATTATTATTAAAAATGGGGGGAAAATTTAAAGGGATTCCGGTTGCATCCAAATAACCTTATAATGTAAAACGGTCCAACCGAGCAAAATTTAATTCCAAAATAATTGCAGTGTCCGCGTCGTAATTTTCCAAATTTTTAAAATACTGGTTTATTTTTTTTATCCGCGTTCCTTTCTATAATATGGTTATTAGGTTAACAAATAATTTAATATTATTAGGTATATAGCCCAACGTAAATTTGGTGGTGGTTTGGGCGGAGGTTTTACCTTTTTGGCGTTTTTTGGGAGTTATAGTGATAAAGGAACGTAATTGTAACAATTATTACGGCTTTTGGCGAATTAAAGCAATTATTGTAATTATTATTATAATAAAATTAATTAATCTGCCCCGGACCTAACCGGGTGGGGGGTACCCTTGCGATATAGGGGCGTTAATTATAATTTACCCTCGTTACGACTGGGTTAATACCTGCTTGGGTGGATAAAGTATAAACAGTTTTATCCAATTAAAAATATTTTAATTAGGCTTCCTGACGAATATGTTTGCAGTATTTGCTAAGGCAATTTTGCGATTGTAACAATTATTACGTTTGTTAATTAAAAATTAAACGCTGGTTTAATTGTCACAATTTTTTATTAATCGTTACAAAAAAAATTTGGCGGTTGGGAAAAAGGTTTTTATTGTAAAAAAAAAAAAAAGCTAACAAAAATAAAAAAAAAGGTATTTATAATTAGGTTTACGTATGGGGCTTTCTGCTAATAAAATAAAATTAAAGTAGAAACGCCAAAATTTCCGGAATTTAACCGTAACAATTATCACAATTCGCAATATCGAACCTTTTTATTTTTAATTGGGGCGCCGTTACGCCGTACTAACCTATATATAATCCAAACTTTTAATTTACGTAACAATTGTTATTATCCAGCATTTGGTCGTTTTATTTAGGCCGTTAATTGGGGATTTTGGTATTTAACAATTATATATTATACGTTACTTAATCCTCCCCCCTTGGTTAGTCCAACTCGGCGTCGCCTTTTTTATCGCTCGACCTTTTTATAATCCAAAGCACGTTATTTAATTTAATTAGGATTTAACTTTGTTCGCCTTTTAGCTTTTGGGTTATAAATTTATAAACGTTCCTATGCTAAATATTTTTATAACCGTTAACGCCAACCAGCATTTTAATTTATAATTATAATACCGTTTAATTCGTTCGTCGGCGTTTATTAGTTTATTTTCCCGAATAATTGTTAATTATATCCATCGTTTCCTAAGGTACCACCGTGTTTTAATTCCGCCGCCTTTTTTCTGTTATTTGTGCAAATAGGAGGCGTAATTTCGTATCCCATTTTCGTATATTATTGGGAACTAAGCAAGGAAATAATCGTTATATTGTTTAAACTATTTAATTAATTGTAAATTTGGAACATTTTCCAGCAAATCGTTTTTCGTCCATTCCCGGTTATAGGAATAAACGAATTTTTTAACGATATTAAAAATTATTGGTTTGGGTAGTATTAATTGGGATAATAGGTCGTATAACCGCCGCGGGTTTGGGTAAAAAATAATTATTGTAAAATGGGTACCCCATTTGTCCAATTGTTTAAATATATAACTTTTTTTGGAATTTTTCCTGGGTATTTTGATTAGCTGCTTTTTAGGGGGTAATGCGGGTAAAATTCCAATTTGGTGGACGCAGGCGTTGCAACAATTTTCAAATTGGTTTATTATTAAAAATGGATTCGTTTCCTGTATAAAATCCAATATAGTTCGTCGAAAACATTTAACGTTGGCGAAAATTTGCATATTTGACGCCTTTTTTTTTTAATTTTTTCCTATTTATTATTTTTTATTGCGTCCAATAGGGCGGAACGCGTAGTTTAAATATACCCAAAAAGCCGGTTTATAATAATTCCGACGCTTTTACCCGGTTATTATCGTTTAAATTAAATTTAGCGACACGTAAAAGGTTAATGGGGAATAACCGCGTTTGTAAATACGTTAAAAAATTTAAATAAATAGTTTATAAATTTTTAACGTTTTTTCGTAATATTACGGGTTATTTAATTAATTTGGTTAATAATTTTGGCCTGGTTGGTTTATATTTAACGATGGACCCCTGCGTATCGAAATACCAATAAAACGCAAAAAAATATGCGGTTCCTTTACGGTTGGGCCCGCGTGCGGTTCGTCCGAACTTTTACCACAGGTTTACGGGGTCGTTTAATATTAACGCGCCGTATTATATTATACGTTCCATATTAGGTATATTTATACCTATACCCAAAAATAAAATGGAAAATATAATACGAGTTTTAAAATCCGGTTTGGAAAATTTTGCGTAAATTTTAATTTTATCGATTTTAGGTATAAATATATTATACCGGATAATTATATCGGTTGCGTTTCGTTTAATAAATTTCCTAAATACGAGGTTTTTTATTAAAAATTGGCGTATTTAGATAATGCGGTTTTTGGCGTTTATATATATAATAGTTTTAAAAATACGGGTGGCGGATAATAGTATGGTATTCCTTATTAGGAATAGGAAATACCAGTAATCGTTAATAAAGGTTTTGCGTTCCAAACATTATATTATAATCGTAATTTCGGGTCGGTCGAAAGGCGTTTTAACGAAACGCATTATTTTTTTATAATATAATTGGTCGAAAACGTAAATTTCAATTTTTATTGTAAAAATTACGGTGCACCCGAATATAAATACGCTTACTGGTATAATTGCCCGGACCAAACGCAGTATAAAAAACGATTCCCTAAAATCCTTCCATTGTAAAATTATGTAAAATTTATTAATAGCAAATAAAACGATACGTTGGTGGAATATAGGGTTTCGAAAAAATTTAAGGAATCGGTAACTGGTGGCTTATTCCGGGCCTAAAAAAATGTGCGTGTATTTACAAACGGTTTACGGGTTTTAAAAAGGGTTATATTAAATAAAATTAGTTTTGGTAATAAAAACCGTATATTTATATTTACGTTTAAAATGGATTGGTCGATTAATTTGGGGTTCGCGGCGGGATAACGTTATATATTGCGTAATTGTTTTTACTTTAATTTGTTTAATGGGATTATTTGGATAATAATAATATTATTGCGAATTACCGAAATAGTTTGTAATATTATATTTTTCCCGTACCCGGTTTTTGCCAGCAAAATAATATTTTTTATATTATATAAAACCCGGTATATATATTGCATTTGGTTATAATATGGGATTCGTGCAGGAGTATTAAGGGGTTTGTGGAGGTTTAAAAACCATATAGCAGCTAAAGAAACGAATTTATATTATAAATTTAAATTACCAAAAATTTTGGTTTTGGCGTATAATTCCGGGAGGATGTGTACGTCGGAGGAGGTATTTGCCGCCGCGTACGCGGGATTAGGACCGCGAAAAATTGCGTCGATTTAATGGGAAAACGAAATATATATGGACGTGCTTCCGGATATTATATATATATAATTTAATACGAATATATAAAAATTTGCGGAAATAATGGTTTTTTTTAATGGGTGGATGTATAGCGTATTATATAATATATACTTTATACGGATTGTAAAATTAGTGGTTTTGCGTTATTTATATTAAAATTTATATGTAAAAATTCCTCTCGCTTTTGCGATTTTCCCTATATAAATTTTAACGGATTATAATCGTTGTTAGTAAAATGCGAAATGGGTATCGATAATATTTATAAATGGACGTATAATATATTAAATGAAATTTAACCTATACGGATTATAAAATAAATATTTTTGCGATATTTGGATTAAAATTTATATGTAAAAATTCCTTTCGCTTTTACGATTTTTCACATATAAATTTTAACGGATTATAATCGTTATTATTAAAATGCGAAATGGGTATTGATGGTGTTTTTAAGTTAATAATGGGGATACCGCTATAAACGGATAAAGGGCGGGTTATATCCAATTTTTAATTAGCGTACCGGGTGCAAAAAATTTTAAATTAATAAAAAAGGCCTACCAATTCCTATTTTTAACGATATTTTCTTTTTTCGATATTTTGCGTGGTTGTGGAATAATAAGGGAGTGTCGGTCGCAAAAAGGCCAAAAATACCGCCATAAACGGCGAAAATCGACAAGTTGTCCTTAAACCTGAACCAAAGCGTTTTTTGGATGGACCCACAGGTACATTGCAAAGCCGCAATTGAGCCACGAAGTGGAGCGAAGCGAACGGAGTGGATCAATTGTGGAGCTTTGGGCTTCAGGGATGAGCCCTGAGACTAGTTTTTTGTTTAAATAATTAAAGCCGCAACGCGCTGTTCAACTTTGCAAAAAAAGAAACAAAATCACGTTAATCGCCAATATAACGAAATATTTTACTAAACCCCAACGAGCACTCGTTCGTATTTTTATACAACGCCGGGTCGGGGTTCCCCGCACCAGCAAAGTTGCCACCACTGTTCAGGGGTGGTGATTTTTACCCCTACCACGAAGTAATGCGTATAAATATAGTAAGTAGATAGAAACCTAATAGTACTAATAATGACTATAATAATTCAATTTAGAAAATATTTCAAACAAAAACATATATAACATAGGGCATTCAAAAACCCACCCACATGGGCCAGAAAAGCTTATTAAAGGGCCCGCGGGCTGTCGGCTTTTGAAAGATTTCAGCCCACGGGCCCCCGTGGGCCGTCTCGGCGGGTTTTGAAATGCCTTGATATAACGCAGAAAAAACGTAGTAACTTGTTAACAATTAATAAATATATTCAAGGCTTATCCAATTCAATGAAAGAGTCATTTATTTATTTCATTCCCACATGTAAATTATTCTAGGAAATAAATATCAAAGTTATTCTTGTTAAAACCCGTTTTATCTCTTATTACTAGCCTACTTTTACACCGAAAGCATCTTACATAACCTTGTATAAAGAAATTTATTCCAAACTTTCCCATGCCCATAGTTTAAGACATTTGATACCTTATCCGCGCCCTTTAGTATCATTTGGACGAGCATTGATTTCATTTCGGCCTGTGGTAAACCGCCTGGCGAAAAGCTCTTTCGGCATCACACATAAGCCACCGCTTACATGTAGTAATATCAAAAGCATTTTATCCTATCGGTTCAATGTACTGCCTTCAAACCAATTTTGGCAGTATGGGTGGTATAAAACAGAGGTTCCAATGAGACTTGAAAAGGCCCCATGTACAAGCCAACCGCTAATGGTGGATAAACCACCAAAAACAATTTGGGCAGTATGGGACTATGTTATAAATTTAGCAAAACGTGGCAGCCAAGGCCCCTGTGAGAATTAAAAAGGCTCCATGCAAAAGGCAATCCCTATTGGCGGACCATTTACCAAGCTACGTGCAAGCGAAAATAGCTATATAACGTACCTTAAATAACAGGGTACTTCGAACAGCCCTAATAGGAACATATTACTGCCGCGGGCCTGTGGTAGAGCTTGCAACATTGATGGAGATATATATTCTCTCGCGACAAAATTCGCAGTTTCACTATTCGTTAGGATTTTTACGGCTGGTTTAAAGCCGGGATGCCTGAGCTCTTTCCCTGATAAGATTTAGGAACTTAATAGGACCTGCATCCCAAGGAAAAAGGGCAAATAAAGGCCGATAGCACGCTCCCAAACTTGAATGAACTTGAATGCTCAAGCCATTACAGCCCATTTAAGTTATGATAACCTAGCCCTAAGCTATTTTGTAAGCAACTTTCTCGAAAATCTACCTTTTGTAACCCCCTTTTTAAAGGGTCAATAACGCAGGGCCCCCAAGTATTTGGAATTATATGACCTTATCCTCAAATAGTCCTAACTCTCCCGGCGTTCTCATTTTGGGCAAATGTCATTAAAAGGGGTAAAACCGAACCTAATCTCTGTCACGAAAATGGTCCCATATAGGAACAGTTTTGTTTGAAGATCTAAAGCTAAATATAAAGAAAAAACAAAGACACCCAATGCCAATCGCTTTTACGCGCGTGAACGAACAAAAATAAACAAATCCAAACACCCTGTCACCATTGGTAGTGGCCCAGGCACGCCAATCCGTAACACAGGAAAAGCGGTGCCCAACGTTAAAAAATAGTATTGAGTTAGAAGAATCAAGGCCTAAAAGACTCCAAGGCCTTGGTATATTATGTTATATTTGAATTCGATACTAAAAACCACCCCAATTAACCCGTTACTCCGTGGAGTATCTAGAGGGAGAGCTTATGTATATACCGTAGAAATCTCAAGTTTCCAAAATAAATGCTCTACTCTCCCTGTGATACTTTCAATTGTAACAGTGCGGCAATCGTCGCTTGTCTTAAATTTAAGCTTATAAGCTGCAGTGTGAATGTAGTCGCCCTCGCCAGGCAAAACAAATGTTCCCGGTTGGGTTTGATACCAATCTTTGGCAGTACTTAGATCTCTGGCCATTAGTACGACCTTACAATGACGGAGAGCTCTAGCGTGCAGGGCAAATAAGCCAAGTGAAGCAGCAATTGTTTTAAGCTGCATATTGACAGTTGCGGTAGCTTTAGATAACGGGTGTGTGAAATTGTACTCGATAAAGAAACGGTGTCAAGAATATAAGTGATAAACAGTAAAAAGGAAATGCTTGGTGGTTGAATAATTGCAAGTGTAATAGCGATCAAACCGGGTATTTATTTATAACTTATGTATTTTTTAGTTAAAATAACAGTACCAAGTGCCAATGAAAACAAGAAATATATATAATTAACATATTTTAAACTTTGCTACATTAATTAAAACGTCTATTAATTAGTACGCGTAACACTGGTTCCAACGCATAAATAGCAAGAGCTAATATTAGTGAAAGCCGATATTTATTCGCGTAGATATATATTACTTGTAGATAAATAACCCAGAATATGCTCAAATTATGGAGTGTAACATGATGTTCATTCAATGCATCTTCTCTCTTATTATATAGAATTGTTATTTCTAGCCGTTTTGTGATTAACGTGGTTTGTTAATACCCCGGCCACCTTTTAGGTCGGCCCGACTCTCAACCACTATAAGGCATAGTCTAAGTGCTTAGACTAGACCGCTGCGGGGTCCGAGCGCTCCATGTACCTTTTGGCCACATGATTTTTCGGCCAATTACATTGTCCGAAAAAATCGCGCTCGTTCTTATTCTGAGGGCTCATCCTTGAAGCCGAAAGCTCCACAATTAAGCGTGGTTCAATTGCGGCTTTGCAATATACCTGTAGGTAAGGCCTGCCAAAACCCGAAAACAGGTTTAGCCCAGCCCGGCCCGCCAACCCATGGGCTCTTGGCGGGGGCCCGTAATGGCCCACGGGTTTTTTTGGCGGGTAAATGGGGGCCCGCGGGTTTTCGTGTTAAGGCGATTAAAAAGGAACAATAATATAAAAGGAAAACGATTTTGTTAAAATTGGGATAAATATTTAATAAATAAAATATATTTATTAATATAACCATCGATTAACAGGTATTAAAAGTAAAAATAACGCAATATAATGGAAAGGAAATTATAATATTTATGCTAAATAATTATCCCTTTTTTTAAGCCCATTATTTTATTCTTTACACAATTTAATTAATATTTTCCATATCCGTATTAGGGTGAATAAAAATAACCTGGTTATCCTGCTGTTTTTCCTATTTTTTATTTTACTTTTAATCCTGTTTTTTATCCAATTTTTCAACCTGTTTTTCTTTTTCGTTTTCATATTAATATTCACCTAAATTGTTAAATAAAGAAAATAAAAACGAAAAGGAAGTCGAATCCGCAGACGAAAACGAAAACGACGAATTTGCAATAATAATTAACTGCGGCAAACTTTTTCCTGCAATTTTGGGGAGTGTTTTGCCAATAGTTTCGCCAGGTTTTTCACCTACAATTGTGGCAGGTGACTAGTCTCAGGGCTCATCCCTGAAGCCCAAAGCTCCACAATTGATCCACTCCGTTCGCTTCGCTCCACTTCGTGGCTCAATTGCGGCTTTGCAATGTACCTGTGGGTCCATCCAAAGAACGGTAGAACGAGCGCGATCTTTTCGGCCAATGTAATTGGTCGAAAAGCCATGTGGCTAAAAGGTACATGGAGCGCTCGGTCCCCACTGCAAAGCAGGGGGGTCTAGTCTAAGCACTGAGACTAGCAGGTGACGGAGTTTTCGCTATTTTGGAAATTTTTGGGAATTTAAATATAGGGCGGAATGGGGTTTAACCATTAAAACCAAATAAAATCGAAGCGACGGGTAATGGGGATATAAGTTTTTCATTTTTGGGGCTAATACGGAAATAACCAACCATTTGAAAATCCTTTTGGCTGGAATATTGCGGGCATATCCATTTATGAATAATATTTAAAATATATTTAACGAAATGCGTATTTTTAATTTGGATAATAATACGGCGAACGTGGATAGCGCAAAAATTAATAGTTAAATAATATTAAAATGGTTATATACGATGGTTATAATAAAGGGTTTTTACCTATAAAAAAAAAAAAAAGAATTCTACTATTTCTTGCAAAACCATAAGGGCGATTGATTGGAAGCGAAAACCTAGTCTCAGTGCTCAGACTAGACCCCCCTGCTTCGCAGTGGGGACCGAACGCTCCATGTACCTTTTAGCCACATGGTTTTTCGAGCAATTACATTCGCCGAAAAAATCGCGCTCGTTCTAGTTTGAGGACATTTTGTCGCATTTCGCCGTTTATGGCGGTACCACCAACGATAATTTGTCGCATTTCGCCGTTTATAACGGTATTATTAATAATGTACCTAATGTTGCGATATCGCTAATTATTATTTTATTAATATAACGATAATTTGTGGTATTTTGCCGTTTATAGCGGGTATATACAAAAGATTCGTATTATAATGGCAAAAGGAAATAATGTACCCATAATATGCAATTAAATATTCGAATAAAAGAATAAATAAAAATTATAAAGATATATAATATTTTGCGTTAAGTTTATTGGAGTTTGTTAATTATTTAAATGCCGGCCGCGTTTTGATACCACTGTATTGGGAAAGATATTAAAATATTAAATAAAATTTGTAATTTTTCATTATATTTAATTCTTGCTTTAAATAATGGTATATAATATTAGTTTTAGTTCAATTTACCGTTTTTATATTTTAGTAAACCTAATACTGCAAAGTGTATACAATTATCGATCGAAACAAAAGTTTTATTAATATTTCTATATAAATTAACAATTTATTAAAAAATTAAATAATTTACGCAAATATGGGTAAAATAAAAATATTTGTATTTAATACATTATTTGATTTATTTGTTAATAAATTTTATATAAGTTTTTTTTGTATAAATTTTATTTAATGGAATAAAGCAAAAAATATAAAAAAACACAAATTTAGCATTTTTTTATATAACAAAATAAAAAGGGCCGGTATTATAAGTCGGGTTCTACGTTGACGTTTAGTTAAATATATAATCCACTTCTCCAAATTCTGGTTTTATTAATGTTAGAATTGGTAAAAATGTAAAAGCATTTCGATTGTAAAATATATATAAAATTGAATATACTTTACCTATCCGCATATTTAACGGCTTATACAATTAAATAAACGTACAAAAATGTGATATTACATTAAATATATATATTCCACCCCCCACGTGCAAAAACCACAAAATTCGGTGCAAAACAAAAATAATATAAAATTAAATAAATAAAGCAAAAAGATTTATACAAAACATATGTAGCATTTCTTTTTATAAAACAGTTTTCAAAGCCGATATTATAAGTAAGACTGGATTGAGACGTTTGCTTAAATACGTAATCAAATCTCTGAAGTTCTGGTTTTATTATCGTCAAAATTGGTAAAAATATAAACGAGTTTCGATTGTAAATTATATATAAAAAAGTATATACTTTGCCTATCCGCTTATTTAACTGCTTATATAATCTGGTATATGCACCAAAATTCAGTATAAAGATATATGAATACTTACGACCCTCCACGTGCAAAAATTATACAGTTTGGTCAAAAATTAAAAATAACATTAGAAAAAATCGAAAATCGAAAAAAAAATCGAAAAAACAGTACCGCCATGAACGGATTAAGGGCAGGTGGTATCGAATTCGGACATTATAACAGATAAAAAATAAATCGAATCGCTGCTAATAGCGGTATTATATGCTATTTTCAACGATATTTTATTTTTTCAATATTATGCATAATTGTGGAATAAAAAAGGAGTTTCGGTCAAAAAAAGGCCAAAAATACCGCCATAAACGGCGAAAATCGACAAGTTGTCCTCAGACCTGAACCAGAGTGTTCTTTGGATGGCCCCACTGGTACATTGCAAAGCCGCAATTGAGCCACGAAGTGGATCAATTGTGGAGCTCTGGGCTTCAGGCATCAGCCCTAAGACTAGCGTTTCGCCCCATTGGACGCAAGAAAAAATAATAAATAGGAAAATATTAAAAAAAGGCGCCAAATATGCAAATTTTCGCCAACGTTAAATATCTTCAACGAATTATGTTGGATTTTATATAGGAAACGAATCCATTTTTCATGATAAATTAACTTAAAAAGCTGTTGCAACACCTACGTGCACCAAATCGGAGTTTTACCCCTATTACCCCCTAAAAGTCGCCAATTAAAATACTTAAAAAAATTCCAAAAAAGGTTATACATTTAAACAATTGGATAAATGGGGTACCCATTTTGCAACAACTATCTTTTTCTCAAACCCGCGGCGGTTATGCAACCTACCATCCCAGCTGGTATTATCCAAACCAATAATTTTTAATATCGCTAAAAAGTTCGTCCATCTTTATAACCGGGAATAAACGAAAAACGATTTGCTGGAAAATATTCCAAATTTACAATTAATTAAATAGTTTAAACAATATAACGATTATTTCGTTGCTTAATTCCCAATAATATACGAAAATGGGTTACAAAATTACGCCTCCTATTTGCATAAACAATAAAAAAGAAGGCGGCGGAATTAAAGCACGGTGGTATTTTAGGAAACGATGGACATAATTTACAATTATTCAGGAAAATAAACTAATAAATACCGACGAACGAATTAAACGGTTTTATAACCATAGGTTGAAATGCTGGTTAACGTTAACGGTTACAAAAACATCCAATATAGGAACGCTTATAAATTTATAACCCAAAAGTTAAAGGGCGATTGAGGTTAAATTTAAATTAAATTAAATAACGTACCCTGGATTAGAAAAAAATCGAGCGATAAAAAAGGCGACGCCGAATTGGATTAACCTGGGGGGAGGATTAAACAGCGCAAAATATATAATTATTAACTACCAAAATTCCCAATTAACGGTTTAAATAAAACGACCAAATGCTGGATAATAATAATTAGTACGTAAATTAAAAGTTTGGATTATATATAAGCTGGTACGGCGTAACGGCGCCCCGATTAAAAATAAGAATGTTCGATATTGCGAATTGTAATAATTGTTACGGTTAAATTCCTGAAATTTTGGCGTTTCCATTTTAATTTTATTTTATTAGCAGAAAACCCCATACGTAAACCCAATTATAAATACCTTTTTTTATTTTTATCAGCTTTGTTTCTTTTTTTTTACAATAAAAACCTTTTTCCCGGCCGCCAAATTCTTTTCGTAACGATTGATAAATAATTGTAAGGATTAAATGAACGTTTAACTTTCAACCAATAAACGTAATAATTATTATAATTGCAAAATTGCTTTAGCAAATACTGCAAACATATTCGTTAAAAAATCTGATTAAAACATTTTTGATTGGATAAAGCTATTTCTACTTTACCCACCCAAATAGGTATTAACCTAATCGTAACGAGGGTAAATTATAATTAACGCCTTTGCATCGCAAAGGTACCCCCCACCCGGTTAGGTCCGGGGCAAATTGATTAATTTTACTATAATAATAATTATAATAATTGCTTTAATTCGCTGAAAACAGGAATAATTGTCGCAATTACGTCTTTTTATTACTATAATTCCCAAAAAACGGTAAAAAGGCAAAACCTCCGCCCAAACCATTATTAAATTTACGTTGGAACATATACCCAATAATGTTAAACTATTTACCAACCTAACAATTATATTATAAAAAGGAACGCGGATAAAAAAAATAAACTAATACCTTAAAAATTTGGAAAATTACGACACGGATATTGCAATTATTTTGAAATTAAATTTTGCTCGGTTAAACCGTTTTACATTACAGGGTTATTCGGATGCAACCGGAGTCCTTTCAGATTTTCCACTTATTCCTAATAATAATAATAATAATTAAAATAATACCGATATAAATTCCGGCGATAATAAATTTGCCCCTACCCCCGTCGATAAAAATAAAAATAATACCGATATGGACGCCGGCGATAACGAATCTGCCCCCGCCCCCGTCGATTATAATAACGACGATATTTATATAGGCGAAAACGATAATTAACCTACCCCCGCGTCCGTTAATAAAAGCGATAATAATATTTGTGAGGAGGTTACGAGATAGAATAAGCTTAATCTTGAACGCGGGGAAAAGTGGATCACGTATAAGGCTAATGGAACGTTGAAATGGCAGATAACCGTCTGCTAGCGGGTAATAGAGATAATATATTGTTGTTGCACAATCGATTCGTTGAATCGTTGAATCGATAAAGGTTATGAAGGTGATCAATCTAAGGCTAAGTTGTGAGTTACGTGTTCGAATCCGTAGGTGCAGATCTTCGATCCGGATGTCCGGAATGCGGGGTCACGTCACATGATTTGGCCTTATTCATGTGACTGACCTGCCGACCTATTGAGCCTAACGGCCCATTAAGCCTAACGGCCTATTGTGCTTATGCATGCACAGAAAATCTGCGACCACAACGGGATTCGAACCCACGCACTTTAACGTATATATGATATAGATTATGGTACGTGCATTATACCACTAAGCTAGATTAAATATGACGTATTTGTTTTGTTGTTGAAACTATGAACAAAGACGTAATATATAAAGCTTTGTGTGTATGAACGCGTATACGTTTTATGTGTTATTTATTTATTTATTCGATGCAGGGTGACTAATAAAATTAGCCCGTGCTAGCCGTTATAAAATAATGCAGGGTAGCTAATATAATGAGCCCTGCGCTAGCCTTGTTCACAATATTAATATAGACGATAATTATAACGAACCTGCCCCGGATTTGGATAACCGCCAATTATAAATTCCTCTAATATTTTTTAAACCATTTACCAACGTATTATCCCCGCCACCAAAAAACCCCAAAAACCGGCCCTTTACACCATAACCGGAAATTATTATTAACCCGGCACCCGCGCCATTAAATGGGCCGCCCGTACCCCGTATATATAAAACCACCACCGTTCGGTTAACCAAAACTAACCTTATTTCGGTATCGCGGACGCAATTTAAATTTAATTCGACGCCAAATAATGGACCAATAAGCTTCGTATTACCCGAAAACTATTTCCCATCGCACAAAAATACGGATTTCCTAAATCGTTTACCCGTCCCGTTATAAAAAGATTTTTAATTGAATAAAAATTAATCCGTATCGGCGATAATTATTACAATTTGGCGCAGGCTAGGGAATACGAATATTACCAAAATAATTCCCATTATACCCCATTTAGGTTATGTTAACTGTTTTAAAATTAATAATAATATTAACCCGCCCGCTTGGTTCGGTCGCGGAAATAACATTTTCCGTAATACGAACGAAATACCAATCGCCTAAACCTTTAGACGTTTTTAATCCGCTGCTGGCGTCGCCCCAGCAAAAACACGCGTTAATAACCAGATTTTAACATACCATTTGAATAATAATTCGTCGAATCTAAACGAGGTCATGGTCGTATTTAATTATAAAACGATAAATATTTTAAAATAATATATTAATATAATAAGTCAATGTTTCCTTTTATTAAATTACGACAATTGTTATAATCCTTACATTATTATATCCTATTATCTATTATATTGTAATAATTGTTACAATTTGGTTTTTACCTTTTTATATATTTTGTAATAACGGGTATAATTTCAATTATTGGTTAATTTATTTTCAATCGCCGACGTATTCGGGGTTTTAATTTATTTTAAAGCAGGTAATCCCGGTAAATAAATCAAAAATAATAAAATGCCCGTTTGGCAAAAGATTTTGGCTTCCGTACCGGATATATTTAACGATAGCGGTATTAAACCCATTTTCGATAATTTGGCAAATCGGCGTCGTTTACCCCCTATCCCCCCTTTTATCCGCCAAAGCGATATTAATTTCCCCGGGTTAAAAATATTCGCAAACAAATTTAAACCGGTTATAATTCCCATAATCCTCGCCACGATATTAATTTACGTGCGGAAAATAATTACCGGACCTAATTTTAAAAACGGCGATTTGAGGTTTAAAACCGTTAACCCTGGACTATATATATATAGCGGTTATTATATCGATAATTGGCTTAAAGTTTGTTATTATTTCCTTTATTTTATTTTTCGCCGGTAGGGAAATATCGTTATTAAAAATAAGGGAAGTTTTAACGATTTTGGTGGAAATTACCGTAACTTTTTTAAATTTAATATTGAACAATCCTCCACCTTATTTACTGTCGCCGATTATACCATTATCGCCGATAACGTTATCGCTTTAAATAATTTGCATTTAATATAATTTTAGTATCGCTTGGTTACCCGTTCGCGAACCGACCAAACCATGTACGTCGCCAATTTGTTTGGTTTTAACCGCGCTTATTATAATACGACGATAATAATATTCGCTGTCGATACCTGGTCCCGTTTTAAACCCATTAAAGTCGGACGGTTAAAAAAAAACGTGCAAATTAAATTTAAATGCACCTATTGGATTTATTAATATTTAAAAATATTTTTAACAATTTGTACGACGAAGGGCGGTTCCATCGTCCTATCCTTACTAAATCCAAAATAAAAATTACCGAATTTTATCCCAAATATTTTGGCGACGACCAACAAAACGATTTTTTTAATTTTATATAAACCCAATCCATTATCGCCGATCGATTTGCTAATATGGACCGCGCAAAAAAGGAAATTTTCGAGGACGCCCGCGAAAAAATCCAAACGGTTTTTTTGGTATATTATACGCAATTTTCCATTTTAACCAAAAATTGTTCCTAAATTAATTATTTCTTTAATTCGGACGCGATTTAGGCTGCTATAAAAGATTTGCGCCTTTTTTAAAATATTTTACCTATCGACGGTCTAAATACCGACAACAGAATCGGTTTTCAATATAAATAAATTAAGGGCAAACATTTTTGGTTTAATTGGGATATACTTAATGCTCCCTTTGTCCGCTATTAATTACCCTATTAACTGGTTGGTAAGTTATATATGCATTATTTTGAATAATTGTAATTATCGTCACAATTTTGCCCCTATTTTTGTAATTATTGTCACAATCCTGCCCCTATTTTTCTAATTGTTATTATAATCCCATTCCTATTTTTGTAATTATTGTTATAGTTTTTGTTTTTGCTAAATTAACTTTTTTTCGGTTTAAATGCCCACACCCTATTAAAATTGGGGCAATTAATTTTTAAAAATTGGTTATTAACCAACGAAATGGGCATAGGAAAAACGATTATTTATTTTACGGCGATTTATATATAATATATCCGTTGTTAATACGACCGATTTATCCAAAATACCGACGGATGTTTTCCCATTGTAATTTTCGTCCCGGTTAGCCTTATTTCGCAGACATTTAAAAAGGTAATAACCAATTTCCCAGCTTTTAACGTTAAATATTATTATGATTTAACCGAGGTATACGCTGCTAATACCCCGCGAAGGGTTGTTATTTTTACCCAGGCGCAATTCTACAATATTTTAACCAAATTCGCCGCCCGCAAATCTAATCCCATATTTGCGGGCACGGTTATTTTTATATTTTATTCGACATTCCTAATCCGAAAAATTAAATAATTGGACGAAATCCATAACGCGGAAAAGGTGTTTAACTTATAATGTATGAATAAAATTATCGATTTTAAATTTTAGCAGCGCCCCCCCGACGTCGATAATTTCGACGATAATTCCGATATTAAAAATTATATCCAGTAAATAATTTTTTGTAATAGTTATTATAATTTCGTTATATTAATATATTTGTTTAAATTAAATAATTTTGCTAGGAACCGTTAACCCAAAAACGGTCGGAAGGCCGATTTTTCCACGGGCGAAAATGTTAAAAATATCCGACGTTTAGTTATATATTTATCATCCGGTACTTTTTTTTAAAATATAATTGGAAACGAAATTTAATGTTTCCGCTACCGCGAATCGATAATATACCGTGTATTTTGCCTTATCCCTTGTATTTATCGGGGTATAGTTATTACTACGCCAATTATTAACAAAATTGGGGATATTATTGGTTTTAATACCTTTATTTGGGACAAAATTGCGATCCTTTTCGCCCGATTTAAAGGCTTATCCTAGGAAAATATGTTTACGGTCGATTATATTGTGAACATGGCTAGCACAGGGCTAATTATATTAGTTACCCCGCATTATTTTATAACGGCTAGCACGGGCTAATTTCATTAGTCACCCTGCATCGAATAAATAAATAAATAACAAATAAAACGTATACGCGTTTATACACACAAAGCTTTATATATCACGTCTTTGTTCATAGTTTCAACAACAAAACAAATACGTCATATTTAATCTAGCTTAGTGGTATAATGCACGTACCATAATCTATATCATATATACGTTGAAGTGCGTGGGTTCGAATCCCGTTGTGGTCGCAGAGTTTCTGTGCATGCATAAGCACAATAGGCCGTTGGGCTCAATAGGTCGGCAGGTCAATCACATGAATAAGGCCAAATCATGTGACGTGACCCCGCATTCCGGACATCCGGATCGAAGATCTGCACCTACGGATTCGAACACGTAATTTATAACTTAGCCTTAGATCCATCACCTTCATAACCTTCATCGATTTAACGATTCAACGAATCGATTGTGCAACAACAATACATTATTTCTATTACCCGTTAGCAGACGGTTATCTGCTATTTTAACGTTCCATTAACCTTACACGTAATCCACCTTTCCCCGCGTTCAAAAGTAAGCTTATTCTATTTCGTAACCTCCTCACAATCAAACTCTAGTTAACCCCAATATTTACTTGAAAACGATTATAATTTCACCCCAATTATTAAAAAACCCCGTTACCCAGTTAAAACGTTCAATTGCTTTAACCCACTATACTTTACCCTAAAAACAGGTTACCCGATACCTTAATCGTAACAATAGGGATTAATTTTGCGATAAACCAATAAAGGACGCAAATATTGATACCTTAAACCGCTTTACTAATATAATATTTTTTACGGAATATATAACGGATTTATGGATTTTAACGCGACTTAATATAAAAAATTTCGCAAAAATCCCAAAAATGGCATATGTTTTAAATGCGATAAATTAGGATATATAACCAGAATTTACCCCCGAAACATTCCGGATTTACACCCCAATTCCAAAAAAACCACGAAAATTAAATACCAGCACCCATTAACAAATATAACCGGATTAATGCAATTTAACAAATTGGACCGTATATTATAACTATAATTAAATAATCCACAACAACGTAAAAATGGACGTAGGATAGGACCCGCAAAAATTTATAAAGATTCGGACCTTGGCATTAGGAAATCGCGTATTTATCAAAACCAAACCACCGGTATAATTACGCAAATAAAACGCCAAATTACCCGAGTTTACGGAATTAAATACTTTAAAAAAATTAAAACTAAAACCATTGTGATAAACCCAATATATAGGGATAATCCAACAAACCCCAACGGACGAATCCAGTAACGAATTAAAAACGAATTTAACGAAAAAGAAATTATATTTTTAAACCTATATGATACAGTAAAAAAAAATAACTTTTTTATATACGAAAAGAAATTTATCGATTTATACCAAAACGACTAATTGATATAATTCCCCGGAATATCACTTTAAATATAGATGCAAAACTTTATAAAATTAATTAATCCAATTTTCGGAAACCACCCAATTTCGGATACCAAATATCCCAAATATATAAAAGTTTTTGGGGCAAAATGTTTTCGAAACAACTGCGGATTACATTTTAGCAAAAAAATAGTCCACGATTTTTTCCCACGACGTTGTAAAACGACAAATATCCACGAAATATATACCATAACTGAATTACCCAATTAAAGAATGAAAATAAAATTTAACACCGAACCAGCGGTAATTTTTACCTTTTATAACGATGACCTTATGGCCTGTTATAACCAAAAACAATTCCCATAATACGAATGCACCCGAAATATTTGCAAAATATATATATTAGCTAAAATAAAGGTATAATACGAAATGAAATTACGATAACCAGGACCCGCACCCATATCCAAAATCGTGTGGAACCCCAACGTTAAAAATAACGAAATACCTACGAACGTACGAAAAACGAGTGTACCAACAGCGCACCGATTTAATAAAATTAAAATTAAAAGCATTTATACGCCCCGAAACAAAAAAAATAAAAACCCACGACGCGAATCCAGCAAGTTAAAAAGTTAAAACAGCCAAACGGTATAAAACATTAAACGGTAGCAACAAAAACGGAATACAAAACCTTAAACGTTACGCAAACCACGAAAATTATATATAAATATATATTTTTAAGTATACGATTTAATGGGAAACCTATACGAACGCTTTTTAACAGCGGAGTACAAAATAATTACAGTTTTCCAAAAATCGTAAAAAAACGACGAATAATTTGGTAATAAAAAAAACTATATCGACTGTAAACCCAAAAAAGCAATTTTATACGGGAACGGTACCATCGAAACAAAAACCGTACATTATTAAATGGAAAATTATAAACAAAAAAACAAATTACTTTGGACATTACGGATATAAGGAATAAAAATATAATTTTAGGAATTTTTGGGTTTAAAAGGAACAACCCCCGGATGAATTGGACTATAAGCCAAATTTAATGGGAAAAACACCTAATTAATAAACGATTTCCAATATAATAAGGTTTATATAGGAAATATAAAGTACGGAAAAACCAAATAAAGCATATAGCGTATTTACAGGAAAAACGACCAACCCCGGAACCAATATCGGAAAAAAAACGATTATCCATAGGTTAAAACTGATCCAACCATATAATATAAATTGCGAAAAAACAGACCAAAAACGGCAAAATCCCAAAAAAATACCAAAATTATAGACGATTATTTAACCAGAAATTCGAAACAGGATTACCTAAATACAATCCGTTCGATTACGAAATATTATTAAAAAAAGGAACCCAACCAAAATTCCACAAAATATACGGTTTAAACGCGATACAAATGGAGGTTTGAAACGAATAGTTCGCAAAAAATTTTAAAAAAAGCTATATTAAACCATCGATATTACCAATAGGGTACCTAATCCTTTTCGTATTAAAAAAAACGGAAAATTGCGATTATGCGTGGATTACAAATACTTAAACGATATTATAATAAAAGATTGCTACCCGTTCCCATTAATAGGAAAATTCCGAAATATACTTTATTAAATACAATAATTTACAATATTAAATTTTAAAAAAATATATAATTCAATCCGTATAAAGGAAGGCGAAAAATGGAAAATAGCATTTCGCACCAGACGAAAAGATTACGAATACCTGGTAATATTTCTCGGTTTTACCAACGCCCCCGCAACCTTTTAAATCATAATTAATCACGTTCTTAAGGAATATTTAAACATTTTTATCGTTATTTACCTGGACGATATTTTTATTTTCTCCAAAACGTTGGAAAAGTATAAAAAATACGTTTATACAATTTTACAAAAATTACAAAACGTTAAATTTTTAATTAAACCCGAAAAATGCATTTTTTACAATAAGGAAATCAATTTTCTTAGGATATATTATCGCCCCTGGAAAAATTAGGATGGAAAAATTCAAAATCCAAATAATAAAAAAATAGCTTTAATTATAAAACGTAAAAATGGCCCGGGTATTTTTTAGATTTGTAAATTTTTACAAAAGATTTATTAAAAATTACGGCGCGATCGCCACCTCATTAACCAATATAACCAAGAAGGATTCAAAATTCCAATGAACGGAGCAAATATAATAAATTCTTAAACAATTACAAAACGCAATAATATAAAAACCGATCCTTAAAATACCAAATCCAACGAAATTTTTCGAAATCGAAACCGACGCATTTAATTATACAATCGGAGGACAGTTTAACCAGCGAAACGAATAAAAACGTTTACATTTTTACGCCTTTTTTTATAAAAATCATAAAAATTAAAGCTTAATTACCAAATCCACAATAAAAAATTTATAACCATTATTCGAATATTCGAAAAATGGAAACCACAGCTATCTGGAACTAAATACGAAATATTAATTTATACGGATTGTAAAAACCTAACCCATCTTACCATTAACAAAATGTTAAACAAACGACAAATAAAGTAGGTAAAATTCCTATTAAAATTCCATTTTAAAATTATTTACCGAAAAAAAACAAAAAATGGTAGGGCCGACGTTTTTAACAAAATACCAAATTATAAAAACACAATACCCGCAAAAATACGGAAAACTTTTACGGCAAACGATAACGGAAACGTTTTACCAGTTCACCGAAATCTTATAATGATTAATACGGTAATTACACCAAAAAAATACGGAAAATCCACGATAATAAAACCCACGGATACCAAAAAATGTCCAAAACATAAAAACGGTTAAAATAGCACCATAATTTCAAAAACATACGATAAAAAGTACGAAAAACCATTAAAAATTGCGAATTTTGCGCAAAAAGCAAATCCGCCAAATATAAACTTTACGGGCTTTTATAACCTTTACCAACCCCTAATAAAACTTGGTAAACCATTAAAATAAATTTTATCGTTAAGCTACCGTTTTCCGAAAAACCGTTTATTAAAAGTAAATACGATAGCATATTAATTATAATGGATAAATTTATTAAATACGCCTATTTCCTATTTTATAAGGAAAATAGCAACGCCGAACAAATCGTTTACACATTCCTATAAATAATTGTTAATAACTACGGATTTCCAAAAAGCATTATTACGGACGAAAATAAAATTCTTATACTAAAACTTTGGAAGTTTTCAATAAAATAGCTAGGAATTAACCAGAAATTATTTACAATACTCCACCCACAAATAAACGGACAAATAAAACCAGCAAATTAAATATTAAAACAATATTTAAAATATTATATAAACCACAAACAGGATGATTGGGTACGGTTATTACCCACAATATAATTCGTATATAATAATTTAAAAAATAAAAATACCAAAATAACCCTGTTTTATACTAATTACGGATTTAACTATAAAGTATATAAAAAAACAAAAACCACGATTACGGCCCTATAAACCGATAAATAAATAAACGAATTACGAAAACTCCACCAAAAATTCCAACAGGAATTGGAATTCGTACGAAAGAAAATGACCAAATACGCCAACCAATATCGGATAAAAGGACCATTTTCCCAGGAAAAAAATAACGTTTATTTTATTCGACGTAATATTAAAATACAATAACCAAATAACAAATTTAATTTTAAAAAATTTGGATTTTTCAAAATCGATAAAAAAATTAACGAAACCAATTACAAATTATTATTACCAAAAATTATCAAAATCCACCCAACGTTCCACGTATTATTATTGGAACCAGCATTACCCGGTACCAATGTACAAAAAATAATCGAAATTAAAGAAAAAAAAACGTACGACGTTAAACGAATATTGGACCACACACGCAACCACGGTAAAATAAAATATTTTATTAAATAGGAAAACTATAAATACGAAAAAAAGCTTGGAAACCCTTTAATTATTTCCAAAATTGTTAAAAACTATTCCGCCAATATTATTAAAAACTGGACTTGCGAACAAATTAACCAAAAAAAAGGACAATTTAAAAAAGGACTATTTACCATTCCGCAAAATTAAAAATCGACCAAAATTCGAAACTATACTATTAAACGAATTAACAAAAAAAACGATTAATATATACCACGAATTAAAATATACAAATAAAGCAATTTACCGACCGAGTACTGCGTAAAAACATTTATTTTATCCAATAAAAAAGGATTTAAAAAATCCATAGGGAAGGGCGAATCCCAAACAAACTTGGAATCCAGAAAAAACAATTCCAAAAACATTTTAGGAAAAATTTCGGCCAATCGCCGCCGTTTTTTTTATTTTACCTCCTTACGCTCGATTCGATTTAATTCCTCCAAATTGTCGATACTACGACGAGCCGCTTTTATTATTTTTTCAAATTATATTTTTTTTATTTGTATAACCGAAATATCTTTTCCTCCGCCGTTTCCAATTGAAATTTAAATTTTAAATATTGGGCCGCGATCCTATACAATTAGTTTCGGGAATTATTTTTAATATCGCAGTGCGAACGACTTAGGCGAATATATTTAATATAGCGAAAGGAATCCCGAAGAAATACCGCGCATTTCGCGACCCCCTGCAATTCGCAAAACAAAATAAAAAAGCATTTCGACCGCCGAAAAAGAAAGTATAAAAAATAAATCGTTACGACGAATGGTGGATAGACGATTACAAAATTTAACTACGCGATTGGATATAGCGTAAACAAATTAGTAAGAAAAAATATAAAAACAAAAATAAAAATTAAAGGAATATAAATTATTTAAAAACCAAAGGGATTTGGCCAAAAAAAAGGAAATTTAATATTACGACCAAATAAATCGGGTCGGTACCAACGAGGCCAAACGGGGTTACACCCCTTTTAATAATATTCGACCAAAAAAGACACCGACCGATAACAAATAAAATTATATAAAAAATTACGTAATTTCAAGTAACCGTTAAAAAAACGATATAATTAATATATTACATATTAATTATAGCAAAAAAATAATATATTGGTTATAAAATATATTACATATATTATATTTAAAAAAATAATTTATATTAAACACGTTTATTACCATATAAATATAATTTAGTTTAGGACTGCTTAACCGCAGTTAATTTACTATTTACCCAGGAGTCAATTATAATTGCCCCATTTATTGGACAACCCCAATTGCCCAATTGAAACGTTTAATTGTTTTAACCCATTATATTTTACCCTAAAAACAGGTTACCCGATACCTTAATCGTAACAGCTTTGCGATCTTTATCGTACAAGGTATTTTTTAATAATACGCCCTTTATATTATAGTATATAAAATCATTAACGATATTTATCCCAAAAAAGGGGATATATAAAACGTTATTTAACGTAATTTTTCTAAATACGTCAGCTTTTTAGCCGTAGCGGACCTGTATTTTTACAATTCCGGTATTTACAAATTTAACAGGGCCACCACCTGTACCGACTTCGACTGTAAAACCGGGGGTATAATCGGTAAAAAATTGTTTATTTGCAAAAATATAATGCGTACTACCTATATCGTACAGGATAAGGTAACCTAATTTCCATAATTTAAAGGTCCTTTTTACGCCGCGTCCAGGTTTCATTTTAATCTTAAAATTAACTATTAAAACCTAAGGTTTTAGCGTTTTACCGGTATCGGTTTCCGAATCCGAATCCGAACGTAATTTTATAATTCCGCTAATAACGGAATTAACCTCCTATTCCAGGGCGTTATACGTTGCGCCTTCGTTAACGCTACCTAAAATCGAACCCGTAAATAATTCGAAATCCATAAAAATTATAAATGTTCCAGCGGTTGATTTACTGGGGGAGGATTTAGTATTTTTTGCAAAAGGAGAATTTAAATTAAAGTTTTTACTTTTTTTTCGTGATTTAAAGGGGTTTTCCTACCCATTATTTTCTTTTTGAACGGCTTTTTAGCGTTGTTTTTACCCGTCTTTTTGCTTTCAAACTTATAAATAGCGGTTTTAACCGTTATAAACCTGAAATCGAATTTTCGGATATAAGATCCGCCATAAAGTATTGCAAATTTAATTTTTCCGAATTTTGGCCTATTACCTGTAGGGCCCGTTGGGTATTGCGTTGGCGTTCGGTCCAAATAAGGAGTATACCCTCCAGGGCCCGTAAGTACTAATTTCGTACGTTTAAGGGGTTAATTTGCACGTTAGCATTCGCTAATTTAGCTATTAGTAAATTAAAACGGTTGTTAAACTCAGGTATTATTCTTTTAAATTTCGAAAAATTTAAAGGGTGGAATTCCCAATATAGTGAATTTCGATTAATTTCGGGTGCAACGGAATAGTTATTTTCCAGGGTCTTAGAAGCCGTTACGAGGTTGGAATACCATGCAATGGATTTTAAAATTTCCTTAGTTAAATTGTTTTTTATAAACAATAATAGGATTAATTGCTCGCATTCAGGTAAAAAATAACCAATTTTAGGGTTAAAAATAAATTCCGCTGTTTTTGTAGCCCTAAAATATACTATTAACGCCTATTTTCACAAATCGTAATTATTAACCCTTATTAATTTACAGTTTTCGGGGAAAAAAATACCCATTTCGATAATTTTTTACTTATCCCGTTATTTTAAATTAGGTTACCAGGTGGATTAGGGGGTGCGGTAACGGGTTTATTTTCCGAATTACCATTTAAATTAGTGGAAATACCGGTTTTTAGGGTTAATAGGGTAATTAATTGTTAAATTATCCTGTAAAATTAATCCATTTGCGTAATTAACGCTTTTAATAGCAAATTTTGGGCCTGTAATTTAGCGGTTGAAACTTTTTTTGGGTTAGGCTCAGGCCTTTTATTTGTTGGAATTGGGCCTGGAAAACCCGATATAGGGCTGTTTTCCATTATAAAATAATTTAAATTATAACTGCAATTCGCTAATTTATAGCTATAATTAACTAACCTAATTATTTAAGGGTAAATTCCCTATTAATTTAGGATTTGCTATACCGTTTCCCTTTTGACGCGTATAGGCCTGTAATTGCCAATTACAGGGTTTATTGCTATTTTCAATAGTTAAAATCCATTAAAATACAGGGTTAAAATCCCTGAAATCCCTAATTAATGGGTGCCCTGGTATTTGTACCAATCCAGGTGCACGTAGCAAATTTAATTCGTTAAATAGGTGCAGGGTATACTGCAAAATATCGTACAGGGTAAATTAACTATTAACGTATTTCCGCTAATGGGTTTATGGGTGATTGTAAACCCTATAAAACGTATTAGGATGTAATGGGTTGTTAGCGAACGAATAAAGGGGTTTTTGGCCTTAATTCGCTAACGTAAACCCTATTAAAAATGTAAACCAATTATAATGGCGTGCACGATCAACAAAAACCATACCAAAAATTTTGGATTTGTAATGCAAGCGATCGCTGCAATACCAAAAAAGGCCTAAATCGAACGCTAATTTTTAGCGATCCCCATTGTAAATACAGGGGGTTAAATGCTAAATTAACGCCTAAAACCAACAATTTCGCACAAAAACAGCAATATTTTCGTCAATATACGTGCTGTAAAAATGCGATAATAATTAAAATAAAACCTAAATTTCAAGTTTTCCAGCGATATAAAATGCATTTTAATACACAAACTAAAACGTTTCCGGGCTTATAACCTATTAATAGTATGGGCTATTAACAGGGGTTTAAATATTAACTTAGGTGCGGCGTGGTATTAATTGCGTTGTACAAACCTGTAATTACAGGGTTTGTATATATTAAATTTACTAATTTTGGGATTAATAAATTTAATTCATTAATGGGGGAAATTTTGCTTTGTTTCCCTTACATATTTTCCGACATCGAAGTGGGGGTCCATACCCCGCAAAAGGTTCCGGTACTGCATACGATATTCCGAAACATTATTTTATATTAGTTTCAATGCTTAGATTAAACCCCTTTGCTTCGCAGTGGGGACCGAGCGTTCCATATACCTTTTAACCACATGGTTTTTCGACCAATTACATTGGCCGAAAAAATCGCGCTCGTTTTAATTTAAAAACATTTTATCGCATTTCGCCGTTTATGGCGGTACCACCAATAAAATACCTAATATTGCGATATCGCCAACCACTATTCCCCCCGATACACAAAAAAATAAAAAATCTCTACCACTATATTATATATTTACGTATATCAACCTTTATTCGATATACCATTAAACCAAATAAAACCCGAATCTAATAATGGAAAATACATTTTTATCAATATTAATGGATATACCCGAAAAAGTATTCCCATCCGCGCAACCTGCAACCCAATGTTTTACGTCCGATTTAACCCTATTATTTCCGTTAATATCGCAATTATTTTCGCTTTTATCGTTATCCCAATTACTATTACTCAATCTTATATTCGAAAATAAATGGGAATTTAAACCTTTTTTAATCGATTAAAAACAATTCCCGAAAAAATCCGAATCCGAAACGGAAATAAACCCCGAAACCAAACTTATTCGCGATATTACCAAATTTTGGCGCAACCGTTACCGACGTACCAATTTTACGCAATTTATCCACGTTTGGGTAACAGCGGTAAATTTTTTCGAAATTACCCCACCTACCCCATCGCGAATAATTTTTTTTTTCAAAAAAGCATTACGAAATTTTTAAATCCGAAAACGTTTACGCGCCAATAGGGTCGAATACCGTTTTAATAATAAATTTCCTACGCTCATCGAGGCCGACTTTTTGCGCAGGGAATTGCAGCAATTAATATAATATTTACGCTTTTTTAACCGGTTCGAACTTACAAATTTCCAATTTTCGGGAATAAAAGTGTTACGACCAGACAAGATGGGTCGGTACCAATGAGGCCAGGCGGGGTCACACCCCTCCTAACGACACTCGCCCAAAGAAATCACCGACAACAGAACATCGATTACCTAAGGGAGAAAGTCACGTGACGCCACGTAATCGCCAAAAAGGTAATCTCAATAATCCTTAAAAGATTATAACAGATTAGGCGAAATAATCTCTGCGATCTGTAACAGATTAAGGAAAATTACTTTTGGGATATAGTTTATATAAGGCACGCTTATTACCATATAAATAGATTCGATTTTAGGATTGTTTAGCAGCAATCAAATTCTAATTAACTTTAATATTTATTTAAAAACGATTATAATTTTACCCCAATTATTAAAAACCCCAGTTACCCAGTTAAAACGCTCAATTGTTTTAACCCATTGTATTTTACCTTAAAAACAGGTTACCCGATACCTTAATTGTAACATTTTAATTGCTCCTGTTTAGTATTTTGCCTTAAAATATACCGAATAATATCGCCGAAATAATGTTTTCCAATAAAATTACCTTTTAAACCCCTTTTACCATTAACGCTCCAGCCAGCGCTAACGTTTTGTGTTAAATGGTCGCGACGCTCCAAACAAAAAATCGATAATTCCAGGAACGAATAACCGAACAAATTAATCGAACCAATAGGAATTATATTAAATATTTTTTACTATTACCTTATAATGGTACCTTAAATATTTTGTAGGGATTTTTTACGGGAACCCGGGCCTACCTTTACTTTAACGAGGACAATTTCGATAACGACGCAAAAAAGGTTATTTACGCAATTTTATTATTAAAAGGCGATGCGTTTACCTGGTTCGAACCAATCCTACGAAATTATTTGGACTACGATAAGGAAGAAAACCGTAAAGCTGAAACCAACCGCATTTTCGACGATTACGAGAATTTCGAAAAATATTTTAGGGGAACATTCGGTAGCCCAAACGAGGAACGCACAGCTAAGCGTAAACTGGTACGTTTTACCCAAACCAAATCGGTATCCAAATATGCCAGTAAATTTCGATAAATTACCGCCAAATTACCATGGGGCCCCGAAACCCTGATGGCACGCTTTTACGCGGGATTTAAAAAAAAAATTAAAAACGAATTTGTTAAAAAAAAACGACCCGACACCCTAACCGAGTACGTAAAGCTAATAATTAAAATCGATAACCGATTTTACGAACGGAAATTGGAACGACGCGAAAAACGCAACGTATGGGGGCCAGTTTTACGATAAACTAATATAGGACGCAAATATTAATACCCTAAACCGCTTTGCCAATACAATATTTTTTACGGAATATATAGCGGATTTATGGATTTTAACGCGATTTAATATAAAAAACCTCGCAAGGACCCCAAAAGTGGTAAATGCTTTAAATGCGAAAAACTAGGATATATAACCAAATTTTATCCCCAAAACACTCCGGACCTACACCCCGATTCCAAAAAACCACGAGGATTAAATGCCATTACCCACTAACAAATACCACCGGATTAATATAATTTAAAAAACTGGACCATATATTACGACGATAATTATATAATTTATAACAGCGGAAAAATGGACGCAGGATAATATTTACAAAAATTTAAAAATATTCGGACCCTAGCAATAGGAAACCGTGTACCTATTAAAACCAAATTACCGGTATAATTACGTAGGTAAAACGCCAAATTACCCGAACCTACGGAATTAAATACCTTAGAAAAATTAAAACCAGAATTATTGGGATAAACCCACCGCATCCGGATAATCCAACAAGCCCCAACGGACGAATTTAATAACGAATTAAAAAACGAATTTAACGAAAAAAAAATTATATCTTTAAACCCATATAATGCAGCAAAGGAAAATAACCCCTATATATATGAAAAGAAATTTCTCGATTTATACCGAAACGACCAATTAGTGCAATTTCCCGGAATATTATTTCGAATATAAATACAAAACCCTATAGGATTAATCGATTTAATTTTCGGAAACCACCCAATTTTAAATACCAAATATCCCAAATATATAAAAATCTTTTGGGCAAAATGTTTTCGAAATAACTGCGGATTGCATTTTAGCAAAAAAATAGTCCACGATTTTTTCCCACGACGACGCAAAACAATAGGTATCCACGAAATATATACCACCATTAAATTACCCAATTGGGAAATTAAAATAAGATTTAATACCGAATTAGCGGTAATTTTTACCCTTTATAACGATTACCCTATGGCATGTTACAACCAAAAACAATTCCTATAGTACGAATGCACCCGAAATATTTGCAAAGTACATATATTAGCTAAAATATAGGCATGGTACGAAACGAAATTACGATAACCAGGACCCGCACCTATAACCAAAATTGTGTGGAACCCTAACGTTAAAAATAACGAAATACCTATAAACGCACGAAAAACGCCTGCATTAACAGGGAACCGATTTAATAAAATTAACGTTAGAAACAGCTATACGCCCCGAAATAAGAAAAATAAAGACCCACGACGCGAGTCCAGCAAACCAAAAAATTAGGACAGCCAGACGGTACAGGGCACCAAACGGTAATAATAAAAACGGAATAAAAAACCCTAAACGCCATATAAACCACGAAAGCAGCACACGAATATATATTCCTAAATATACAATTTAATGGAAAACCCATACAAGCGCTCCTTAATAGCGGAGCACAAAATAACTACATTTTTCCAAAAATTGTGAAAAAACGACGAATATTTTAGCGATAAAAGGAAAAATTATATCGACTATAAACCGTAAAAGGAAAGGCAATTTTATACGGCAACGGCACCATCGAAACAAAAACCGTACACCTTTGGATGGAAAGTTATGGACGAAAAAAACAAATCATTTTAAATATTACGGAAATAAGGAATAAAAACATGATTTTAGGAATTCCCTGGTTTAAAAAGAACAACCCCCGGATAGATTGGACTATAAACCAAATTTAATGGGAAAAGTACCTAATTATTAAACGACCTTTAACATAGCAGGGTTTATACAGGAAATATAAGGTACGGAAGAATTAAATAAAGCAAATGGCGTACCTATAGGAAGGATAACCAACCCCGGAGCCAATATCGGAAAAAAAGCGATTATCCACAGGCTAAAACCGATTTAATTACACAATACAAACCACGAAAGAACAAATTAAAAACGGCAAAATCCCAAAAAAATACCAAAATTATATACGATTATTTAACCAAAAATTCGAAACAGGATTACCCGAGCACAGTCCGTTCGACCACGAAATACCATTAAAAAAAGGAACCCAACCAAAATTTTATAAAATATACGGTTTAAATCCGATATAAATGGAGGTTTTAAACGAATATTTCGCGGAAAACTTCAAAAAAGGTTATATTAGACCATCGATATTACCAGCAGGATACCCAATCCTTTTCGTACTAAAAAAGAACGGAAAATTACGATTATGCGTAAATTACCGACAATTAAACGACATTATAATAAAAAATTGCTACCCGCTCCCACTAATAGGAAAACTTCGAAACATATTTTATTAAATACAATGGTTTACGATATTAAATTTTAAAAAAGCATACAATTTAATCCGCATAAAGGAAGGCGAGGAATGGAAAACAGTATTTCGCATTAAACGAAAATATTACGAATACTTAGTAATGTTTTTCGGTTTTACCAACGCCCCCGCAACTTTTCAAACCATAATTAACCACGTTTTTAGGGAATGTTTAAACATTTTTGTCGTTATTTACCTGGACGATATCCTTATTTTTTCCAAAACGTTGGAAAAACATAAAAAATACGTCCACATAATTTTACAAAAACTATAAAACGCTAAATTTTTAATTAAGCCCGAAAAATGCATTTTTCACAGCAAACAGGTCAATTTCCTAAAATATATTATCGCCCCTGGAAAAATTAGGATGGAAGAATTAAAAATCCAAATAATAAGGGAATAACCCCAACCATAAAACGTAAAAAACGTTCGGGCATTTTTTGGATTCGTGAATTTTTACAAAAAATTTATTAAAGGTTACGGCGCGATCGCCACCCTATTAACCAATATAACTAAAAAGGATTTAAAGTTCCAATGGACGGAACAAATACAGCAAACTTTCGAACAGCTACGAAATGCAATAATATAAAAACCAATCTTTAAAATACCAAACCCAACGAAACTTTTCGAAGTCGAAACCGACGCATTCGATTACGCAATCGGAGGATAATTTAACCAACGAAACGAAGAAGGACGCTTGCATTTTTGCGCCTTTTTCTTACAAAAATTATATAAACCAAAATTCAATTACCAAATCCACGATAAAAAATTTATAGCTATTATCCGAACATTTGAAAAATGGAAACCATAATTATCCGGAATTAGATACGAAATATTAGTTTATACGGACCACAAAAACCTGATTTATTTTACTATTAATAAAATATTAAACAAACAATAAATTAAATGGGCAAAATTCCTATTAAAATTCCATTTTAAAATTATTTACCGAAAAGGAATAGAAAATGGTAGGGCCGACGCCTTTAGCAAAAAACCAAACTATGAAAATATAATACCCGAAAAAATACGGAAAACTTTTACGGCAAATAATAACGGAAACCTTTTACCAGTTCACCGAAATCTTATAACGACCAACACGGTAACCACACCAGAAAAAATACGGAAAATCCACGAAAGTAAAGCTTACGGACATTAAAGGATTTCCAAAACATGGAAACGGTTAAAACAGCACCATAATTTTAAAGGAATACGATAAAAAGTACGAAAAATTATTAAAAACTGCGAATTTTGCGCAAAAAGCAAATCCGCCAAACATAAACTTTACGGGTTTTTACAACTTTTACCAGCCCCTAATAAGGCCTGGTAAACTATTATAATGGACTTTATCGTTAAATTACCACCTTCCGAAAAACCACTTATTAAAATTAAATACGATAGCATACTAATTATAATGGACAAGCTCACTAAATACGTTTACTTCCTATTTTATAAAAAAAGTAGCAACGCCGAAAAAATCGCTTATACATTCCTACGAATAATTGTCAATAACCACAGACTTCCAAAGAACATTATTACGGACAAAAATAAATTTTTTACATCAAAATTTTGGAAATTTCTAATGGAACAGCTAGGAACCGACCATAAATTATTTACAGTATTCCACCCACAAACAAATGGACAAATAAAACGAATAAATTAAATATTAGAACAATATTTAAAATGCTATATAAACCATAAATAGGATAATTGGGTACGGTTATTACCCACAGCATAATTCGCATATAACAGTTTAAAAAATGAAAATACCAAAATAACCCCGTTTTATACCAATTACGGATTTAACCCTACGGTATATGGAAAACCAAAAACCACGATTACGGCCCCACGAGCCGATAAATAAGCAAACGAACTACGAAAACTCCACCAAAAACTCCAATAGGAATTGGAATTTGTACGAAAAAAAATGACCAAATACGCCAACCAGTATCGGATAAAAAAACCATCCTTCCAGGAAGGAAATAGCGTTTACTTTATTCGGTATAATATTAAAATACAACGACCAAATAGCAAATTTAATTACAAAAAACTTAAACCTTTTAAAATCGACAAAAAAATTAGCGAAACCAATTATAAACTGTTATTACCAGGAATTATGAAAATCCACCCAACGTTCCACGTATTATTATTGGAACCAGCACCACCTGGTACCAGTATACAAAAAACAATCGAAATCGACGAAAAAAAAATATACGACGTCGAACGAATATTGGACCATAAACGCAACCACGGTAAAACAAAATACTTTATTAAATGGGAAAACTACGGACACGAAAAAAACATTTGGGAACCTTTTAACCACCTCCAAAATTGCCAGGAACCATTCCGTTAATATTACCAGGAATTAAATTTGCGAGCAAATTAACCAAAAAAAAAGGACGACCTAAAAAAGCACT
This sequence comes from Pyricularia pennisetigena, assembly GCF_004337985.1. Taxonomy (NCBI): domain Eukaryota; kingdom Fungi; phylum Ascomycota; class Sordariomycetes; order Magnaporthales; family Pyriculariaceae; genus Pyricularia; species Pyricularia pennisetigena. Next base: position 1,100,491 of record NW_021940921.1, read on the forward strand.
ATTTACCATTCCCAAAAGCTAAAAATCGACCAGGATTCGAAACTATACCACCAAACGAATTTACAAAAAAACGATTAATATATACCAATAAACCAAAATATACGGACAAAAGCAATTCACCGACCGAATATTGCGCAAAAACAGTTATTTTATCCAACAAAAAAAAATTTAAAGGACCTATTGGGAAAGTCGAATCCCAAACAAAATTAAAATCCGGAAAAAGCGACTCGAATAACATTTTAGGAAGGATTTCGGACGATCGCCGCCGTTCCTCCTGCTTTACCTCCTCACGTTCCACGCGATCCAATTTTTCCAAATTATTAATCCCGCGAAATATAGTTCGCATTATTTTTTTAAACCACAGTTTTTTTTATTTTCGCAAACGAAGCAATTTCGCCTGCTGCGCGTAAATCTGCTTTTTAAACGTTTTAATTTCCGCATCCAGTCTCGAATGCTGGCGACCAATATAACGGATCTAAACAGCGGATAAACCCAATACGTCGTAACCAAAACGGTTGGAACGAACGCATTCCATATAACGAGCAAAATCCTGCGGAAACACCTAATAAAATATTACGCCTTTGGTATAGCAGGGATTGCAGGAAAGCATTTCGACAATATCGGTCGATAATAGGGAAAAAAGGAAAGCGTGGCGACGTTCTGTCGACGAACGACCAAATTTTAATTTAATTACGCGATTAAATATAGCGTAAAAAGGTTAGCAAAAAAGGAATATAAAAATAAAAACAAAAATTAAGGGAATACAAACTATTTAAAAACCAAAAGGATTTGGCCAAGGAAAGGGAAACCTAATATTACGATTAAACAAAATGGGTCGGTACTAATAAAGCCAGGCGGGGTTATACCCCTCCTAACGATATTCGCCCAAAAAAATCACCGACAATAAAACATCGATTACTTAAGGGAAAAAGTCACGTAACGCCACGTAATCGCCAAAAAAGTAATTTCAATAATCCTTAAAAAATTACAACAGATTAGGCGAAGTGATTTTTGCGATTTGTGACAAATTAAGGAAAATCACTTTTGGGATATAGTTTATATAAGGCACGCTCATTACTATGTAAATAAATTCGATTTTAGGATTGCTTAGCAGCAATTAAACTTTAGTTAACCTCAATATTTACTTGAGAACGATTATAATTTTACCCCAGTTATTGAGAACCCCAGTTACCCAGTCAAGACGCTCAGTTGCTTCAACCCACTGTACTTTACCCTAAGAACAGGTTACCCGATACCTTGATCGTAACAAAAAGATTGTTCCGCCAAAAACGTAAGCGATATAAATTAATTTAAACAAATATTTAACACGTCCACCCAGGAAATCCCGTTTAAAACGCTAATATTATATAAACTTATATTTTTATTATTATTGCATTCCCGGGATTACCGCCCGTTTTATCCATCGTTACAAATTTCGAACGTGGTACATTTGGAACTAAATACTTTCTTAAAAATTATAAACCTCCCAACGTTAAAAAACCAACGCGTTATATTAATATTGGCGATTTTAACCTACGAATATTCCTATCAAAAAAACAATTATTTGTTACGCGCATTCGCATTATATTTTATAAATAATGGAATTCCACGACGTATTATAAATACATTATCCGGGTTTGGAATATATTTATTTTATAAAATTACTAAACGGTAAACCCAATAATTTATCGCCGTTGCCCGAATACGTTATGAATAATATTTATATTTATATTAAACTTTTACCGCAAACAGCAATAATAATTTTTTACATATATATATATATATATATATTTATGTATATTAATATATAAATAAGTTTAAAAAGGATCGTTCGTAACCCAATATTATTTTTCGCATATAACAATTTCAACTTTTTGGATAAAGTACAGGATTTTGAATTTGGAAAACGTTACCGAATGCAAAATTTAATATCGTATTTCCTTATATTAACGCCAGGATTTAAGCAATATACGCAATCCCAATGGTACGCCACCGTACTTTTTCGCCAAACATGGTTGCAAACGCCCGCCTTTTTACAATATCCGGACACCTATTACAAAAACGTCAAATATTATATAACGCACCAAATTTATAGCTTTTTATTTTTTAACCGCCCATATACGCCTAAAATAATCCCATAATGCCCTACCCTCGCACGAATTACATTAACTTCCTACCTTATCCAAACCCCCGCCATTACCGAAAACGAAGGGGAATACGCAAAAGTTATCCAAATCCACGAAATCCTTTTTAAACGTTTTTTAAACATATTACCCGATTATTTCGACTATTTTTCCGTCCTGCTCCTTATTTATAGGGATTAAAAAACAACGTTATATATCCGTACCAGCGTTTTTCCATATCGAATATAATTTTATTAACCAATTATGACAATATTACGCCCTTATTATTTCCATAAATATAATAGGGCTGGGGAAATATAACCAGTTTTAAAAAAATAAAAAGGAGTTTTACCACGTTTTACGGTTTTTACAAAATATATTCCGGTCGGGTATTTTATGCATTATAATTGCTGTTTTAATCCAAAACGGATGATTGGATAAAAATTAAATTTTTAAAAACGCATTGAAAAAGTTTTTACCGATATATTATATAATATATATATTTCCGTGTTAAACCGTATTTACGATAATAAATTCCCTGGTTATATTAACGGTTTAATAGGTATTGGATTATAGGATATAAAACCCAAAATTAATATCGCCTTCCGCACGCAACGCCGCTATTTGCAAATAATTAACCTTTTATAAATAATAATAAACGCGTTCCACCAAAGAAATTACGGCGTATTGGAAATTATAATACCGTAATTGGTCCTATTTTTTTACGGTTGCAAAACAAAAAATTATAGCCCTTAAAAATTATATTTAACCTAATTATTATAATTGAAAGTTACAAATTAACCGTTACGCACCGGGATTTTCAAATCAGCGCTCGTAAAATAAACCACGGCCGGGAATGGATTTAAACCGGTAAACCCAACAATTAAACATATTAATAAAGGTTTCGCTATAAATATTGAAAATAACCGTAATTTTACGCACGATTTGCGAAAAATATTCCTAAATTGTGCAGCAATGGGGCCAATCGCAATTACGGTGCGCAAAACATTGGAAAATATCGCCCGTACACGCATTAATAATAAATACCATATAACATTAACCAATTAAGATATAATCCACTATACGTATTTATTATTCCAAAATGGCTGGGGAAACGAAAAAACCGAAGTATTACCCAACTTCGATTGCGACGGCCCCAATTTATTATACCTGGATTTGAAAAAGCTAATGGGCGACAAATTGGAGGTATTTAATTAAAAAATCGTACGCCCCAATAACGTGCTATTTTAAACGGATATTAAAAAAATAGGGGCAAATCCAAAAAAGGGATATAACCGGATAAACGGTTTAAATATTAATGGTATAATTAATACCGAAAAAGATTTATTGGACGGAATATAAAAAAAATCCGACGAAACAGGCGTATAAAATTTAAAATAATAAAAGGCAAATTTCGCAAACTAAAACGGGTAAAGGCGAGAATCGTTTTATTATAAAAAGGAGTTAATAAACGAATAGCGGTAACCTTACCCGCGAATAACGGAAACAAAACAACGTCCGCAAAACAAGTAAATATAAACAAATAAATACCAATTGTAAATTTGGTCTAAAATAAAAAACGAGGTGCAATCTCCTCCAAAATCCTCCGCATAAATAACCCGTTTCCTATCCATTTTCTTTATCCAAATAAATTATATTTTCCATCCACCGCCGATTATAAATCCAGCAAAAAAAATCCTAATAATAACCGTTATTATAATACTTTATTAACCACGAATAATAAATCCTTTAAACCGGATCCCAATAATGATAATTATTATAATATTATAGAAATACAACCCCTAATATCCTAATACCAAACCTTGAAAAAAAAACAAACAAAAAAACCCAAACCGATTAAAAAAGACGAAAACGTTTGGCAGCGTTAAAAGTTTTTTTAGGAATGGGTTTATTAGCATTACGCCTTTTTTTCCGAACTGGGGTCGCGGTAAGCGATCCAAGGACCGAATCGTCCTTTTCCTCATCCTTTTTTAAAATGGGTATACAGGGTTTCTTTAACGAATCGAATATAAATTTATCGTAATTAAAACCAAAATTGATAAATAAAAAAAACGGAATAACGACCGCCAAAAGGTCGGCGTTATTATTACCAAAAATACCTTTTTCAAACGTTTTATTAGTTTCCCGGCGTTTAATAACCCAGGAGTGAAAATCTTTTATTGGGGCCCCGATAATCCGCGCGGTCGCGGTTTCGTCGTAAAGTCCATCGCTATTTTTAATCAATTTATTAATTTAACCACAAACCTTTAATTTATGGTGGTAAAATCGAATCAAGGTAAACATCTACAGTTAATATAATCAATAAACGTATTACGGCCACCATTTTGTTCCTGGTATTGGTAATTAATATAATTTAAACCCAACGTTAAAATAAAAATTAACGTTTTTTCCAACAAATTTTGTTCGTTAAACTATTTAGGGATATTTAATACGAATATTAAAAGCAAAGGAAAATAAAATTCGTCTATACGGCGTGGTTTATTAAAATAAAAAATATTAAAATGCTGGGGGGTTTTATTATTTAAACGAAACAATTAAAAAGCCAGGAAAATATAATTGCTATTACTTTATACGTTAAAAATTGTTTAATAATTGGAAATTGGATAATTTTGGGGAAACGCATACGCGTAATATATTTAAATGATATCTATTATATATTAGCAACGGCCGGAACAGTAAAAAAAGGGGTATTAATTTTCCGGAATATACGATTTTTTACCTAATCGAAAAAAGTATTTCGTATTTCGAAAATACGCCAAATAACAGGTTTGTTTTAACCTAGCCGAATTAAACGACCGTAAATTTGCAATTGTATATTAACGTTCCACATTAAAGGGATAATAGTACCAGTATAATAATTGGGGTGCAAATTAAAACCAGCGTTGGAAATGTTAATTTTTAAAATATAAACGTTAAAATTGGAATTGGAATCGGTAAAATCGGAAACGGTTTTATCGCGTTCGGTTTAGCACAAACTTAATTGGATAATTACTACACCGAAACTGGTTTTTTCCAAAATAAAAGCAATAAAATTAAAAAAATTAACAAATATATTAAAAATTGTGATAATTGTTACAAAAATGGAAAAATAACAATTATTGTAACATTTATTACAATCCAAAAATATACAAATTGTAATAATTGTTACAATAGCTGTGGGGAAGGAAAAGAATTATAATAACTGTTATTATATGGCTAATTTACGTTTAAATCCAAAGATTGGGGGCTATAATTAGGACGCATTAACCTTTTTTTTTTCTATGCAAATCTCGACTACGCGGGTAATAAATGGCGATTCGTTTAATATAAAATGGATTATTTTAACCCTGCCCGACGGAGGTAACGTTTTAAAATTAGTAAAGGTTTTCGAATAAACCCAATTAAAAGACCGTCGCCGTTATACTAAATTAAAACGTTTACAATTACTGATCCAAAACGGGTTTTTGCTTTTTATAGGTTTTTTTCAAAACTTTGTCGGACGTTACTGTGTTTGGCTTTAAAATCCACTTTTTTTATCGCTAATATTTTACTTAATTCCGCCGAATTAATTTCCCGGGTATCGTTTTCGGCGTGGATTTTTAATTAAAAAAGGTAATTAATTATCAAAAATGCAGTAGGCGGATAAAACCCATATTAAAAGAAACCGAGGTTTGGCGGTTATTAATTATAATATCCGCATTAATGGGACTTCTTAATAAAGCGGGACTAATATCGTCGGTATTTTCGCCCACGAATGCGGTAATAGTATTTTTAAAAATTGCCTCGGTATTCGTGATAACGTTTTCGAAACCGTAGCTAAATTGGAATTTTTTAATAAAAATACTATAAGGCGGAATGCGTTTACGGGGATAAATAATTATACCGTTGGGTAAAATAAACCCGGTATTTATACCCTTACGTACCGTAAATACGCCCGTATATTTAAAAATCATTAACGATTTTTCGCTTAATATGGTGGTAGGAATTATAAAATTAAAAATTCGAGGGTAAAATAATTATTATTTTTAACCCATCGATTCGAATTTTTATAAAAAGGTTTTAGTGTTTTTATCGATACTAAAAACGACGAAATAATTATTATTTTCCCAAATTTAATCGACCGTAAACATATTTTCCTAAAACAGGTTTTCAGGTTGGGCGAAAAGGATCGCAGTTTTATTTTAAACCAAGGTATTAAAGCCAACAATATCCCTAATTTTATTAATAATCCGCGTAATAGTGGTTATACTCCGATTAATGCAAAGGATAAGGCGAAATGCGCGGTATATTATCGATTCGCGGTAACGGAAATATTAAATTTCGTTTCCAATTATACGTTAAAAAAATACCGGATAAAAAATATATAATTAAACGCCGGATATTTTTGGTGTTTTCGCCCGTGGAAAAATCGGCCTTCCGACCGTTTCTGCGTTGACGGTTCCTAATAAAATTATTTAATTTAAATAAATATATTAATATAACGAAATTATAATAATTATTACAAAAAATATTTACTAAACATTATTTTCAATATCGGAATTATCGTCGAAATTGTCGACGTCGGGGGGGCGCTGCTAAGGATTGGAATTAATAATTTTATCCATGCATTATGGGTTAAATACCTTTTCCGAGTTATACATTTCGTCCAACTGCTTAGTTTTTCGGATTAGGGAGATCGAATAAAATGTAATAATAACCGTACCCGTAAATTTAAAATTAAATTTGCGGGCTGCAAATTTGGTTAAAATATTGTAAAATTGCGTTTGGGTAAAAATAGCAACCGTTCGCGGGGTATTGGTAACGCATACTTCGGTTAAACCATAATAATATTTAACGTTAAGGGTTAGGAAATTAGTTATTATTTTTTTAAATATTTGCGAAATAAAGTTGGCCGGGACGAAAATTAAAATGGGAAAACATCCGTCGGTATTTTGGATAAATCGGTTTTATTAATAACGGATATACCATATATAAATCGCCGTAAAATAAATAATCGTTTTTCTTATATTTATCTCGTTGGTTAACAACCAATTTTTAAAAGTTAATTTAGCAAAAACAAATATTGTAACAATAATTATAAAACCAGTGGTGGGATTATAGCAATAATTACAAAAATAGGGGCAGGATTGTAACAGTAATTACAAAAATAAAAGCAAAATTGTAACGACAGTTACAATTATTAGGGATAATATATATATAATTTACTAACCAGTTAATAGGGTAATTAATAGCGATTAAAAAAAGTATTAGGTATATTTTAATTAAATTAAAAATATTTGCCCTTAATTTCTTTTTATTTAAAACCGATCTTATTATCGGTATTTGAACCGTCGATAGGTAAAGTGTTTTAAAAAAGGCGCAAATTTTTTATAATAACTTAGATCGCGTCCGAATTTAAAAAATAACTAATCCAGTGATAATTTTTAATTAAAATGGAAAATTGCGTATGGTATACCAAAAAAGCCTTTAGGATTTTTTCGCGGGCGTCCTCGAAAATTTTCTTTTTTACGCGGTCTATATTAGCAAATCGATCGGCGATAATGGATTGGGTTTATATAAAATTGAAAAAATCGTTTTGTTAATCGTCGCCAAAAGATTTGGGATAAAATTCGGTAATTTTTGTTTTAGGTTTGGTAAAATTGGGACGATGGAACCGCCTTTTATCGTACAAATTGTTAAAAATATTTTTAAATATTAATAAATCCAATAGGTGTATTTAAATTCAATTTGCACGTTTTTTTTTTAACCGTCCGACTTTAATGGGTTTAAAACGGGACCAGGTGTCGATAACGAATATTATTATCGTTTTATTATAACAGGCGCGGTTAACATTAAACAAATTGGCGACGTCGATAATTTAGTCGGTTCGCGAACGGGCAAATAAACGATATTAAAATTGCATTAAATGCAAATTATTTAGGGCAATAACGTTGTCGGCGATAATTATATAATCGGCGATAACAAATAGGGTGGAAACTTGCTCGATATTAAATTTAAAATTATTGCGGTAATTTCCATTAAAATCGTTAAAACCTTTTTTATTTCCAATAACGATTTTTCCCTACCGGCGAAAAATAAAGTAAAAAGAATGGTAGCAAACCCTAAATCAATCGTCGATATAGTAGCCGTTATATATATGGTCCAGGGTTAGCGGTTTTAAATTTTAAATCGCCCTTCTTAAAATTAAATCCGGTGGTTATTATCCGCAAATAAATTAATATCGTGGCGAAAATTGTAAAAATTATAACCGGTTTAAATTTATTTGCGAATATTTTTAACCCGGGGAGGTTAATGTCGTTTTGGCGGATAAAGGGGGGGATAAAGGGTAAACGACGCCGATTTGCCAAATTATCGAAAATAGGTTTGGTACCCCTATCGTTAAATTCATCCGGTACGGAGGCTAAAATTTTTTGCCAAACGGGTATTTTATTATTTTTAATTTATTTGCCGGGATTACCTGTTTTAAAATTAATTAAAAACCCTAATACGTCGGCGATTAAAAATAAATTAGCTAATAGTTAAAATTGTACCCGTTATTATAAAATATATAAAAGGGTGAAAATTAAATTATAATAATTATTATATTATAGCAATAATTATTTGGTACTACCGCAAAAAATTGTAATAGTTGTTACAATATAGTAAATAGCAGGACATATTAGTGCAGGGATTATAATAATTGTCGCAATCCAATAAAAAGAAATATTAACCTATTATATTAATATATTATACCAAAATATTTGTCGTTTTGTAGCCAAATACGACCATTATTTCGTTTATATTCGACGAATTACTGTTAAAATGGTAAACCAAAATTTGGTTATTAACGCGTGTCTTTATTGCGGCGACGCTAGTAACGGATTAAAAGCGTTTAGGGGGTTGGGCGATTGGGGTTTCGTTCGTATTGCGGAAAATATTATTTCCGCGACCGAACCAGGCGGGCGGGTTGGTGTTATTATTAATTTTAAAACAATTAATATAACCCAAATAGGGTATAATGTGAACCATTTTAATAATAGTCGTATTCCTTACCTTGCGCCAAATTATAATAATTATCGCCGATATAAATTGGTTTTTACCCAGTTGAAAATCCTTCCATAACGGGACAGGTAGGCGATCCAGGAAATCCGTATTTTTATATAATGGGAAATAATATTCGGGTTATACGAAATTTATTAATCCATTATTTGGCGTCGAATTAGGTTTAAATTACGTCCGCCATACCGAAATAAAATTGGTTTTAATTGGCCGAACGGTAGTGGTTTTATATATACGGGGTGCGGGCGGCCTATTTAATGGCGCGGGTGCCAGCTTAATAATAATTTCCGGTTATAATACAGGAGGCCGGTTTTTGGGGTTTTTTGGTGGCGGGGATAATACGTTGGTAAATGGTTTAAAAAATACTAGGGAAATTTGCAATTGGCGGTTATCCAAATCCGGGGTAGGTTCGTTATAATTATCGTTTATTTCAATATTATTATCGCCTTTATTGGCGGATGCGGGGGCAGGTTGATTATCGTTTTCGCCTATATAAATATCGTCGTTATTATAAACCACGGGGGCGGGGGTAGATTCGTTATCGCCGGCGTTTATATCGGTATTATTTTAATTGTTATTATTATTATTAAAAATGGGGGGAAAATTTAAAAGGATTCCGGTTATATCCGAACAACCTTGTAATATAAAACGGTCCAACCGAAGAAAATTTAGCTCCAAAATAATTGCAGTATCCGAGTCGTAATTTTCCAAATCTTTAAAATATTGGTTTATTTTTTTTATCCGCGCTTTTTTTTATAATATAATTATTAAATTAGTAAATAGTTTAATATTATTGGGTATATGTCCCAACGTAAATTTGGTGGTGGTTTGGGCGGAGGTTTTACCTTTTTAGCGTTTTTTGGGAATTATAATAATAAAGGAACGTAATTGTAATAATTATTACGGTTTTTGCCGAATTAAAGCAATTATTGTAACTATTATTATAATAAAATTAGTTAATTTGCCCCGGACCTAGCCGGGTGGGGGGTATTTTTGCGATATAAAAACGTTGATTACAATTTACCTTCGTTACGATTGGGTTATTGCCTATATGGGTAGGTAAAATATAAACAGTTTTATCTAATTAAAAATGTTTTAATTAAATTTCCTAACGAATATATTTGCAATATTTATTAAAGCAATTTTGCGATTGTAACAATTATTACCTTTATTGGTTAAAAATTAAACGCTAATTTAATCGTTATAATCTTTTATTAATCGTTATAAAAAGAATTTGGCGGCCGGGAAAAAGGTTTTTGTTGTCAAAAAAAAAGCTAATAAAAATAAAAAAGGAGGTATTTATAATTGGGTTTACGTGTGGGGTTTTTTACTAATAAAATAAAATTAAAATGGAAACGCCAAAATTTCCGGAGTTTAACCGTAATAATTGTTACAATTCGCAATATCGAACCTTTTTATTTTTAATCGGGGCGCCGTTACGCCGTACCAGTTTATATATAATCCAAATTTTCAATTTACGTAATAATTGTTATTATCCAGCATTTAGTCGTTTTATTTAAACCGTTAATTGGGGATTTTGGTATTTACCAATTATATTTTTTGCGTTATATAATTCTTCCCCCTAATTAATCCAATTCGGCGTCGTTTTTTTTATCGTTCGACCCTTTTATAATCCAGGGCACGTTATTTAATTTAATTAAAATTTAATTTTAATCGCCTTTTAGTTTTTGGGTTATAAATTTATAAACGTTCCTATATTGGATATTTTCGCAGCCGTTAACGCTAACCAGCATTTTAACCTGTGGTTATAATACCGTTTAATTCGTTCGTCGGCGTTTATTAATTTATTTTCCCGAATAATTGTTAATTATGTCCATCGTTTCCTAAAATACCACCGTGTTTTAATTCCGCCGCCTTTTTTCTGTTATTTGTGCAAATAAAAGGCGTAATTTCGATTCCATTTTCGTATATTATTGGGAATTAAGCAACGAAATAATCGCTATATTGTTTAAACCATTTAATTAACTGTAAATTTGGAATATTTTCCAATAAATCGTTTTTCGCCTATTCCTGGTTATAGGAATGGACGAACTTTTTAGCGATATTAAAAATTATTAGTTTGGGTAATACCAGCTGGGATGGTAGGTCGTATAACCGCCGCGGGTTTGGGAAAAAAATGATTATTGCAAAATGGGTACCCCATTTGTTCAGCTATTTAAACATATAACCTTTTTTGGAATCCTTCTGGGTATTTTAATTAGTTGTTTTTTAGGCGGTAATGCGGGTAAAACTCCAATTTGGTATACGCAGGCGTTATAACAATTTTCAAATTAATTTATTATCAAAAATGGATTTATTTCCTTTATAAAATTTAATATAATTCGTCGAAAATATTTAACTTTGGCGAAAGTTTGTATATTTAGCGCCTTTTTTTTTAATTTTTTCCTATTTATTATTTCCTATTACGTCCAATAAAACGGAACGCGTGGTTTAAATATACCCAAAAAACCGGTTTGTAGTAGTTCCGACGCTTTTACCCGGTTGTTGTCGTTTAAATTAAATTTAGCGATACGTAAAAAACTAATAGGGAATAACCGCGTTTGTAAATACGTTAAAAAATTTAAATGGGTAATTTGTAAATTTTTAACGTTATTTCGTAATATTACTGGTTATTTGGTTAATTTAATTAATAATTTTGGCCTGGTTAATTTATATTTAACGATGGACCCCTGCGTATCGAAATACTAATAAAGCGCAAAAAAATATACGGTTTTTTTACGGTTGGGCCCGCGTGCGGTTCGTCCGAACTTTTACCACAAATTTGCGGGGTTATTCAATATTAACGCGCCGTATTATATTAAACGTTCCACATTAGGTATATTTATACCTATACCCAAAAATAAAATGGAAAATATAATACGAGCTTTAAAATCGGGTTTGGAAAATTTTACGTAAATTTTGATTTTATCGATTTTAGGTGTAAATACATTGTACCGGATAATTATATTGGTTGCGTTTCGTTTAATAAATTTCCTAAATGCGAGGTTATTTATTAGGAACTGGCGTATTTGGATTATGCGGTTCCTGGCGTTTATATATATAATAATTTCAAAAATACGGGTGGCGGATAATAATATAATATTCCTTATTAGGAATAGGAGGCGCCGGTAATCGTTAATAAAAGTTTTGCGTTCCAAACATTATATTATAATCGTAATTTTGGGTCCGTCGAAAGGCGTTTTAACGAAACGTATTATCCTTTTATAATATAATTGGTCGAAAATGTAAATTTCAATTTTTGCTATAAAAATTGCGGTATACCCATATATAAATACGGTTGCTGTGTAGTTACCCGGACTAAACGCAGTATGGAAAACGATTCCTTAAGATCCTTCCATTATAAAATTATATAAAATTTATTAATAGTAAATAAAACGATACATTGGTGGAATATAGGGTTTTAGAAAAGTTTAAAAAATCGGTAATTGGTGGTTTATTCCGGGCCTAAAAAAATGTGCGCGTATTTACAAACGGTTTGCGGGTTCCAAAAAGGGTTATATTAAATAAAATTAATTTTGGTAATAAAAACCGCATATTTATATTTATGTTTAAAATGGATGAATCGATTAATTTGGGGTTCGCGGCGGGATAACGTTATATATTACGTAATTATTTTTGCTTTAATTTGTTTAATGGAATTATTTGGATAATAATAATATTATTGCGAATAACCGAAGTAATTTGTAATATTATATTTTTCCCGTACCCAGTTTTTACCAGTAAAATAATATTTTCTATATTATATAAAACCCGCTATATATATTATATTTAGTTATAATATGGATTTCCTGCGGGAGTATTAGGGGGTTTGTGGAAGTTTAAAAACCATATAATAATTAAGGAAACGAATTTATATTATAGGCTTAAATTACCAAAAACTTTGGTTTTGGCGTATAATTCCGGGAAAATATATACGTCGGAAGAGGTATTTCCCGCCGCGTATACGGGATTGGGACCGCGAAAAATTGCGTCGATTTAATGGGAAAACGTGTGAACATGGCTAGCGCAGGGCTAATTATATTAGCTACCCTGCATTATTTTACAACGGTTAGCACGGGCTAATTTTATTAGTCACCCTGCATCGAATAAATAAATAAATAACAAATAAAACGTATACGCGTTTATACACACAAAGCTTTATATATCACGTCTTTGTTCATAGTTTCAACAATAAAACAAATACGTCATATTTAATCTAGCTTAGTGGTATAATGCACGTACCATAATCTATATCATATATACGTTAAAGTGCGTGGGTTCGAATCCCGTTGTGGTCGCAGATTTTCTGTGCATGCATAAGCACAATAGGCCGTTAGGCTCAACAGGTCGGCAGGTCAGTCACATGAATAAGGCCAAATCATGTGACGTGACCCCGCATTCCGGACATCCGGATCGAAGATCTGCACCTACGGATTCGAACACGTAATTTATAACTTAGCCTTAAATTCATCACCTTCATAACCTTCATCGATTCAACGATTCAACGAATCGATTGTGCAACAACAATATATCATCTCTATTACCCGCTAGCAGACGGTTATCTGCCATTTCAACGTTCCATCAGCCTTATACGTGATCCACTTTTCCCCGCGTTCAAGATAAAGCTTATTCTATCTCGTAACCTCCGCACAAAACGAAGTATATATGGGCGTATTTCCGGATATTATATATATATAATTTAATACGAATATATAAAAATTTGCGGAAATAATAGTTTTTTTTAATGAGTGGATATATAGCGTATTATGTAATATATACTTTATACGGATTATAAAATTAGTGGTTTTACGTTATTTATATTAAAATTTATATGTAAAAATTCCTTTTGCTTTTGCGATTCTCCTTATATAGATTTTAACGGATTATAATCGTTATTGGTAAAATGCGGAATAGGTATCGATGATATTTATAGGTGAACGTATAATATATTAAATAAAATTTACCCTATACGGATTGTAAAATAGATAATTTTGCGACATTTGGATTAAAATTTATATATAAAGGTTTTTTTCGCTTTTGCGATTTTTTATATATAAATTTTAACGGATTATAATCGTTATTATTAAAATGCAAAATGGGTATCGATGGTGTTTTTAGGTTAATAATAGGGATACCGCTATAAACGGATAAAAAACGGGTTATATCCAACTTTAAATTGGCGTACCGGGTGCAAAAAATTTTGGATTAATAAAAAAGGCTTACCAATTCCTTAGTCTCAGGGCTCATCCCCGAAGCCCAAAGCTCCACAATTAATCCACTTCGTTCGCTTCGCTCCACTTCGTGGCTCAATTGCGGCTTTGCAATGTACCTGAGGGTCCATCCAAAGAACGCTTTGGTTCAGGTTTGAGGACAACTTGTCGATTTTCGCCGTTTATGGCGGTATTTTTGGCCTTTTTTTAACCGAAACTCCTTTATTATTCCACAACCATACACAATATTAAAAAAAAAATATCGTTAAAAATAGGGTTTAATACCGCTATTAGCAGCGATTCGATTTATTTTTTTATTTGTTATAATGGCCGAACTCGATACCACCTGCCCTTAATCCGTTTATGGCGGTACTGTTTTTTCGATTTTTTTTTCGATTTTCGATTTTTTTTAATATTATTTTTAATTTTTGACCAAATTTTATAATTCCTGCACGTGGAGGGTCGTATATATTTATATAGCGTTATACTGAATTTCGGTGCATATATTAGATTATATAAGCAGTTAAATAAGCGGATAGGCAAAGTATATATTTTTTTATATATAATTTATAATTGAAACTCGTTTATATTTTTACCAATTTTAACTATAATAAAACCAAAACTTCGAAAATTCGATTACGTATATAAACAAACGTCCAAATCCCGTCTCACTTGTAATATCGGTTTTAAAAACTGTTTTATAAAAAAAATGCTAAATGTGTATTTTATAAATTTTTTTGCTTTATTCAATTAATTTTATATTATTTTCGTTTTGCAGCTAAATTTCGTGGTTTTTGCACGTTGGGGGTGGCATATATATATTTAATATAATATCACATCTTTGTACATACATCTAATCATATAAGCCGTTAAATATGCGGATAGGTAAAGTATATCCAATTTTATATATATTTTGCAATCGAAATGCTTTTACATTTTTACCAATTTTAACATTAGAAAAACCAAAATTTGAAAAAGTGGATAATGTATATAAGCAAACGTTAACGTAAAACCCGATTTACAATACCGGCCCTTTTTGTTTTTTTATATAAAACAATGCTAAATGTGTATTATTTTTATATTTATTGCTTTATTTAATTAAATAAAATTTATAAAACAAAAGTACAATAAGGCTCTTTAATAAACTGATAAAAGAATGCCTGAATTAAACTTTCTTTTAATTTTACCAATATTTGCGTAAATTATTCAGGTTTTTAACAAAATGTTAATTAATATAAAAATATTAATAAAACTTTTGTTTTAATCGATAAATGCATGCACTTTACAGTATTAGGTCTGCTAGGCTATCAATACTGTAATCAACATTAAAATTAATATTATATACTATTATTCAAAAGAAAATTAAATATAATAAAAAAGTACAAATTTTACTCAATATTTTAATATCTTTTCAAATACAGTGGTTATCAAAACGCGGCCGGCACTCAAATACTTAACAAACTCCAATAAATCCAACGCAAATTACTATTTATTTTTATAATTTTTATTTATTTCTTTATACGAATATTTAATTGCATGCTATAGGTACACTATTTTCTTTTGCCATTATAATGCGAATATTTTATATATACCCGCTATAAACGGTTATATACCACAAATCATCCTTATATTAATAAAATAATNATTATATTAGCTACCCTGCATTATCTTATAACGGCTAGCACGGGCTAATTTTATTAGTCACCCTGCATCGAATAAATAAATAAATAACAAATAAAACGTATACGCGTTTATACACACAAAGCTTTATATATCACGTCTTTGTTCATAGTTTCAACAACAAAACAAATACGTCATATTTAATCTAGCTTAGTGGTATAATGCACGTACCATAATCTATATCATATATACGTTAAAGTGCGTGGGTTCGAATCCCGTTGTGGTCGCAGATTTTCTGTGCATGCATAAGCACAATAGGCCGTTAGGCTTAATGGGCCGTTAGGCTCAATAGGTCGGCAGGTCAGTCACATGAATAAGGCCAAATCATGTGACGTGACCCCGCATTCCGGACATCCGGATCGAAGATCTGCACCTACGGATTCGAACACGTAATTTATAACTTAGCCTTAAATTCATCACCTTCATAACCTTCATCGATTCAACGATTCAACGAATCGATTGTGCAACAACAATATATCATCTCTATTACCCGCTAGCAGACGGTTATCTGCCATTTCAACGTTCCATCAGCCTTATACGTGATCCACTTTTCCCCGCGTTCAAGATAAAGCTTATTCTATCTCGTAACCTCCGCACAAAACGAAGTATATATGGGCGTATTTCCGGATATTATATATATATAATTTAATACGAATATATAAAAATTTGCGGAAATAATAGTTTTTTTTAATGAGTGGATATATAGCGTATTATGTAATATATACTTTATACGGATTATAAAATTAGTGGTTTTACGTTATTTATATTAAAATTTATATGTAAAAATTCCTTTTGCTTTTGCGATTCTCCTTATATAGATTTTAACGGATTATAATCGTTATTGGTAAAATGCGGAATAGGTATCGATGATATTTATAGGTGAACGTATAATATATTAAATAAAATTTACCCTATACGGATTGTAAAATAGATAATTTTGCGACATTTGGATTAAAATTTATATATAAAGGTTTTTTTCGCTTTTGCGATTTTTTATATATAAATTTTAACGGATTATAATCGTTATTATTAAAATGCAAAATGGGTATCGATGGTGTTTTTAGGTTAATAATAGGGATACCGCTATAAACGGATAAAAAACGGGTTATATCCAACTTTAAATTGGCGTACCGGGTGCAAAAAATTTTGGATTAATAAAAAAGGCTTACCAATTCCTTAGTCTCAGGGCTCATCCCCGAAGCCCAAAGCTCCACAATTAATCCACTTCGTTCGCTTCGCTCCACTTCGTGGCTCAATTGCGGCTTTGCAATGTACCTGAGGGTCCATCCAAAGAACGCTTTGGTTCAGGTTTGAGGACAACTTGTCGATTTTCGCCGTTTATGGCGGTATTTTTGGCCTTTTTTTAACCGAAACTCCTTTATTATTCCACAACCATACACAATATTAAAAAAAAAATATCGTTAAAAATAGGGTTTAATACCGCTATTAGCAGCGATTCGATTTATTTTTTTATTTGTTATAATGGCCGAACTCGATACCACCTGCCCTTAATCCGTTTATGGCGGTACTGTTTTTTCGATTTTTTTTTCGATTTTCGATTTTTTTTAATATTATTTTTAATTTTTGACCAAATTTTATAATTCCTGCACGTGGAGGGTCGTATATATTTATATAGCGTTATACTGAATTTCGGTGCATATATTAGATTATATAAGCAGTTAAATAAGCGGATAGGCAAAGTATATATTTTTTTATATATAATTTATAATTGAAACTCGTTTATATTTTTACCAATTTTAACTATAATAAAACCAAAACTTCGAAAATTCGATTACGTATATAAACAAACGTCCAAATCCCGTCTCACTTGTAATATCGGTTTTAAAAACTGTTTTATAAAAAAAATGCTAAATGTGTATTTTATAAATTTTTTTGCTTTATTCAATTAATTTTATATTATTTTCGTTTTGCAGCTAAATTTCGTGGTTTTTGCACGTTGGGGGTGGCATATATATATTTAATATAATATCACATCTTTGTACATACATCTAATCATATAAGCCGTTAAATATGCGGATAGGTAAAGTATATCCAATTTTATATATATTTTGCAATCGAAATGCTTTTACATTTTTACCAATTTTAACATTAGAAAAACCAAAATTTGAAAAAGTGGATAATGTATATAAGCAAACGTTAACGTAAAACCCGATTTACAATACCGGCCCTTTTTGTTTTTTTATATAAAACAATGCTAAATGTGTATTATTTTTATATTTATTGCTTTATTTAATTAAATAAAATTTATAAAACAAAAGTACAATAAGGCTCTTTAATAAACTGATAAAAGAATGCCTGAATTAAACTTTCTTTTAATTTTACCAATATTTGCGTAAATTATTCAGGTTTTTAACAAAATGTTAATTAATATAAAAATATTAATAAAACTTTTGTTTTAATCGATAAATGCATGCACTTTACAGTATTAGGTCTGCTAGGCTATCAATACTGTAATCAACATTAAAATTAATATTATATACTATTATTCAAAAGAAAATTAAATATAATAAAAAAGTACAAATTTTACTCAATATTTTAATATCTTTTCAAATACAGTGGTTATCAAAACGCGGCCGGCACTCAAATACTTAACAAACTCCAATAAATCCAACGCAAATTACTATTTATTTTTATAATTTTTATTTATTTCTTTATACGAATATTTAATTGCATGCTATAGGTACACTATTTTCTTTTGCCATTATAATGCGAATATTTTATATATACCCGCTATAAACGGTTATATACCACAAATCATCCTTATATTAATAAAATAATTATTAGCGATATCGCAACATTAGGTATATTATTAATAATACCGTTATAAACGGCGAAATACGACAAATTATCGTTGGTAGTACCGCCATAAACGGCGAAATGCGACAAAATGTCCTCAAACTAGAACGAGCGCGATCTTTTCGGCCAATGTAATTGGTCGAAAAGCCATGTGGCTGAAAGGTACATGGAGCGCTCGGTCCCCACTGCGAAGCAGGGGGTTCTAGTCTGAGCACTGAGATTACAAGTATGTTGCAAAACCGCAATTGAACCACGTTTAATCGTGGAGCTCTGGGTTTTAGGGATGAGCCCTGGGACTAGAAGCAGGGGGGTCTAGTCTGAACACCGAGGCTAAGAGCTTATAATATGTTTAAAAATAAAAAAACACCAAAACTCTTACAGCATTATGCCGAGACCGAGCAATAGAACTACTACCATCTCAGCACCTTGTAACCACACTGTTTGACGGAGCACCCAGACAAAATGCCAAAAGATAAACTCTATCGCCTTTCAGGGGTAATTCTTGATTCGGCCCAGGCTCGAACTGAGGACCTACAGTGGAACAACGCACAGTTCACTGTGCGGGTGTTAGACTGTTGTGATAACCAACTACACCACCGAACCAGAGGAATTGCAGCGTTGTTGTTGCAAGCCGGAACGGACAGCTGAATATGACGGCATTTCGATAAATTTCCATGTTGTGGATGGCTGATGTCAATAGCGGGTTTTCATGTTGGAAAGGCGGATCCATAGTAAGGGTTGGCAGGGGTTCAGTGGTTATAGCGGTCTACCACCAATGGTTTGAGCGGGGGTTGTCGCTGGAAAGTTGCATGTATCAGGTATTATTTCGCACTTTTTTTTCGGGATATGTAGTCTCCAAATCGAATTCTTTTGCCATAGCTAATCACAGAATTGCATCGAATGCCGATAAAAAGATATAATGCGGCCGTTGGGATTCGCATCCGTCGGAGGAGCCCCAGGTTCCACGGGAGTGGGCCAGCTCTAAACTAGTCATTATTAGGGCTTACGGTTCTGGATACAATACTCGGAATTATGTAAATGAATCCCGACGCAATCTGGGTTCCCTAGCTGTGCTAAGAATCTAACCCGCAGCAATGCAGGCCAATTCCCATCAAATACAAGGGTCGTGGCGCAAAGGTAGCGCGTCCGCCTCCTATTTCGGATCCCTCAGAAATGTGGACAGCGGAAGGCTGCAGGTTCGAGTCCTGCCGTCCCTGGGTACACATCTCATATCTCCAATCAGCGTTGTGCTCAACGAGGAAAATTCACGATCTTAACAATTTGGATCGTAAGTAATCTCTTTTGTCAAAACGGCAGACTTGGTCGTACTGGCATCTTCTTGGCAAACCGCCCAGAAAGACAGCACCAACAACCAGTTTCATGTATTGGTGGATGCTTTTTGGCCGATCAAAACTGCGTCCTAGGTTGATCACCTCTGTTGAGAATAATTATTTCATCCTATTTGTCTCAGCGACCGTGCGGTTTATCGTCTTTTCTCGTATGGATTGCGTTCTCGCAATTAAACATTCTGTAGACTGTACGCTTAATATCACATGGAATGGAATCGCATAAATCGTGGTTTAAATATTCTACGAGCAAACTGGCGTTTTGCGGTCCTGATCCTTCGCTTACAGGCAAGCCTAATTCTTGTGTAGGCTCGATGATTGGAAAGTAGACTAACAGATGATGCCCTTTTACTGTCCTCCCACCTTGCTGCCTCCAAGCTCAGGAATCTTTGCATCCAGACTCGTAGTGCCTCGCTTGTTCCTGACGCAGTGGGTAGCATTACCAAGGGATGCACGTCAGTCAATGGATGTGCGGCAAATTATGTTATTTGGAGTTTCTAACCATGGAGAATATCTCAGCTCGCCGAGGGAGTCAGCTAACATGCTGCCGAGGAATGCCCAAATTAAAAATACGTTTGGGCCTTACTAAAACAGACGGAAAGGGGTGGATGAAAGCATCTTGAGGATCGGAAATAGCCAAAGCGGTCAGTTATATACCGGTGGTTTTTAATCCTCGATTCGCGTTAGAATGCTTTCTTATCTACCTTACCGGAAGGCGGTTTGTCACAGCCATGAATGTAGCATTATACGTTACAGTAAACTATTAGTTGTCTTTCACAAATTCGCAGAGATCCCAAACTTGTAGCAATTATGGGCAGAGAGATCAGATCGTGTATTCCGAGGCCGAATTGGCCTTGTCGATTAGCATGGCATTGTTTTTAATATCCGAGATAGCCCGTGTCGAATTAGTCTTTGGTTCGACTTCCACAAATGATCATAACCACATGGCAACTCGAACGCATCCCTCTCAAATAGCCGAAAACTAATATTTTCTATGTATCTGGCCGTCAGCTCTCTGTCTAAACTGTGAGCCTAAAGTCCGCTTCGTTCAGGTCTAAAATGGAGTGATCTTGAGCGCTCCTTCAGCATGTTTGGAGTGCTGAAGCAGAGCTATTTGGGCTTGTTGACATGAATCAAGAACTACATTGGCAAAGCTTTCCGGGCATCGACAAATTCATTATGATCCTAGTGTGCGAGTACGGCGGACATTATACGAAAGACACTAGCTATTTATCTAATCACTTTGAATAGGGGGCTTTTGGACTGCGATGCATAGCCTTTCTAGCTGTAGTACATCTACAGGC
Source organism: Pyricularia pennisetigena (assembly GCF_004337985.1). Classification (NCBI taxonomy): domain Eukaryota; kingdom Fungi; phylum Ascomycota; class Sordariomycetes; order Magnaporthales; family Pyriculariaceae; genus Pyricularia; species Pyricularia pennisetigena. The sequence continues at coordinate 1,122,009 of NW_021940921.1, forward strand.
TACAGTGGCAGGCATAAAAAGGCGGATTCATGGCGAAGCCGCAAGATATGTGCACGGCTTCTTCATCAATAACAGGATTCCAGGCCCTCACAACGGCGCCACATTCGCATGGATCGAGGGATCCAATCGACTGGACGTGGGGCGTCTTTTCGATATAAAGTTGCACATGGCGACGCAAACCCATTCTTTTGTTCTCCGTTTTTTATCTATGCGGCTCATTGCTTATAAGGGAGTCTCTATGACTCTGCCTACCAATTGTTATTTCTTCACCATGCCAGCAATTTCGAAATACAGCTTTTAACCATGGGACACCACCCAACACAGTTTCGGAGAGCCGAGTACTACGCAAGGGCGTGTCACTGGCTTTCTCCCAGACTACTGACGGACGCTTAACATCTGCCTGGGTTACGGAATGCAACCATCATGTGCACAACGTTGGGGGGTTGTGGAACAGCTACTGGCCCATAAATTATCAGTACAAGTGAGATAAGGAACCTTTTCCCGAGCACGTTCGACTGCTTCAATCCCTTGTCAAACAGGAGAACCCATAATTTACGGTCACAGCCTTTTGCGCATTCCCATCATCACGGCTCCGTATATAATCATTTCGAGCCTCAGGGGCACCCTGTGCTGTGTTCGAGCACAGCCAATCTTGTATGCGCTCAAGCACCCTCGGCTAGGATCTGATCGAAACAGCGCGGATGGACTTGTCTAGTGCTTCGGCTCCGCCAGTTGGCAAGAGGCTTGTGGGTCTCAGAGAAGCCCGAGAGGTTCAAGTTCAAATTGCAGCTGGTTGGTGATGTTATCTGCAATGGCACGACGAAAGATTTCGCCGGACAAGATCCTGAAGCTGCATCGTTTTCATCTTTGGCTTGACTTTATCTAAGCGATATTTGACGGCCTTAAAGTAGGCGCAATCGAGTCATAGTGTGGAGAAGCGAGAGGGGCAGTGCAGGGTTGAGATTGTGTGGAGCGCGTGCCGGCTGGGAGCGATGAAACAGGCTACCGGTACAGCACCTGTCCAAATATAACGCAACAATCCCAAAATCTCACCAAAAGTGTGTATTTTCACAAAGCCATAACTTTCCCAATATACAAGTCGCAAACTCATAAATTGAAAGTACACGAAGAGATACTTAGTAAAATAAGCACGTATTCAAATTTCAAGGCTGTTGCTCCTATACTAAACAATTGGTGAATTTTTGAAATAAAAATGCCAAAATTTCCAAAACCTGCATCCACTATACGTACCCTGTAACCCTCTGTAACGGTATTTTTTCAAGTTTTAATTGTTTATATTTATATTTACAATTGTATTTGTTAATGTTAATTATATGCGTTATTTAGAATATAATGGGTCCACTTTTATTTGTATATAAGCCACAATGTATAGTCCCGAAATGGGGCTGCTGAGGTTGTCAGATTTTTTATTATATTTTGTGTGTTGCAGGAGTTGCGATTCAAAATCAGCGAATGGGGTTTCACCCTGTACCGGGTTTAATACCCACCCTGCACTTTCGAGTCAGCTACCCTATACCGGGTTGAAATTTTCACCAAATTAGCAAATCAGTGCGAACCCAAAAATGGTTTGTATGGAAATAAAGGTGGTTTTTCAACAACGCATACAAAATAATTTTTCGGAAAATCGTGTGCGGCACCGGAACCCTTTACGGGGTGCGGACCCCCATTTCGATATCGGAAAATATATAAGGAAAACAGAACAAAATCTCCCCCACTAATGAATTAAATCTATTAATCCCAAAATTAATAAATTTAATATATATAAACCCTGTAATTACAGGTTTTTACAACGCAATTAACACTACGCCGCACCTAAGCTAATACCTAACCCCCTGTTAGCAACCCATATTATTAACAGGTTATATATCCGGAAAGGTTTTAATTTGTGCATTAAAATGCATTTTGCATCGCTGGAAAACCTGAAATTTAAGCTTTATTTTGGTTATTGTCGCATTTTTACAACACGTATATTAACAAAAATATTGCTGTTTTTATGCGAAATTGTTGGTTTTAAACGCTAATTTAACATTTAACCCCCTGTATTTACAATGGGGATCGCTAAAAATTAGCGTTCGATTCAAACCTTTTCAAATATTGCAGCGATCGTTTGCATTGCAAATCCAAAATTTTTGGTGTGGTTTTTGTGGATTGTGTACGCCCCTGTAATTGGCTCAAATTTTTAATAGGGTTTACGTTAGCGAATCAGGGCCAAAAACCCCTGTATTCGTTCGCTAATAGCCCATTTAATCCTAACAAATTTAATAGGGTTTACAATAGCCCACAAACCCATTAACGGAATTACGTTAATAGTTAGTTTACCCTGCACGATACCCTGTAATCTACCCTGCATAATATCCTGCAATTTACCCTGCACCCATTTAACGAATTAAATTCGTTACGTGCACCTGGATTGGTATAAATACTAGGGCACCCATTAATTGGGGATTTTAGGGATGTTAACCCTGTATTTTAATGGATTTTAACCATTGAAAATAGCAACAAACCCTGTAATTGGTAATTTCAGGCCTATAGCCGTTAAAAAGCAAACGGTTTAACAAATCTCAAATTAATAGGGTATTTACCTTTAGGCAATTAGGTTAACTAATTATAACTATAAATTAACGAATTGCAATTATAATTTAAATTACTTTACAATGGAAAACAGCCCTATATCGGGCTTTCCAGGCCCAATTCCAATAAATAGGGGGCCTAAACCTCGCCCAAACGAAATTTTAACCGCTAAATTACAGGCCCAAAACCTTCAATTAAAAACGTTAACTACGCAAATGGATTAATTTTAAAGGACAATTTAACAGTTAATTGCCCTATTAGCCCTGAAAAGCGGTAATTTTATTTAATAGTAATTCGGAAAAAAAACCCGCTACCGCACCCCCTAATCCACCTGGTAACCTAATTTTAAGTGACGGGATAGGTAAAATTTATCGAAACGGGTATTTTTTTCCCCGAAAATTGTAAATTAGTAAAAGCTAATAATTACAATTTGTGGAAATAGGCGTTAATAATACAATTTAAAATTATAAAAACAGCGGAATTTATTTCCAATGTTATAGGGTAAGCCAACGGCCTTAAGACCGTTAAATATCCTTGTTGGTATTATTACTAACGCTGGGGGAAAAGGGAGGAAAAGGTATATGTCCGGGTCGTGGTAATATCCTTCCCTTTATATATTATCCCTAACCCGCTTTTATATCTTATTACGTAATACGTACCTTAAACACGAATCCATAATATAACCCGTATTCGCCCGTCCTTTATCGGGTGTAATCCCCATTTGGAAGCATAGGGGCAATCCAACGGGCGCATATCCTAATATAACCTACCCGTCCATTATTCCGGGCGGTGTAGGCCCGTGGTCGGGTTTTACCCTCCTATTTTCGGCCGTAATTATGTCGCGGGCCTTTTATCCCCGGTTCCGTTTACGGGCGGTTATCGTGGTTCGTTTTTTCCTAATTTTGGTTGGTATAAATCCGTAATCGAATTTTATTTTCCCGTTTTTGGTTGCGGTTATATCGTGGCTTTTTTATCGTATTTGCCGTTTACGGGTGGTTATCGCGGTTTATTTTCCTTTTATTTTGGGCGGTATAGGGCCGTGGTCGGGTTTTATCCTCCTATTTTTGGTTGCGGAGGTGTCGCGGTTTTTTTATTGTATTTACCGTTTGCGGGTGTTTGTCGCGGTTCGTTTTCCTTTTATTTTGGGCGGTATAGGGCTGTAATTGGGTTTTACCTTCCTATTTTTGGTTGCGGTAATGTCGCGGTTTTTTTGTCGTATTTACCGTTTACGGGTGTTTGTCGCGGTTTACTTTCCTTTTATTTTGGGCGGTATAGGACCGTAATCGGGTTTTACCCTCCTGCCTTTAATTACGGTAATATCGCGGTTTTTTTATCGTATTTACCGTTTGCGGGTATTTATCGCGGTTTACCTTCCTTTTATTTTAAACGGTGTAAATTCGTTTATTTATTAGCATAATTCCTTTCCCGTAATAGTTGCGGTTTCCGCTTTTCGCATTTTTCCGCGTTATCGTCCTGGTCCTTTTTACCTTCCAATTTTTCCTTCATTCGAATCCTTTTCGTCCCTATTCCCTTTTTTTTTACCATTTTATCGATTTTTCCCGTTTTCCCCTCGTTTTGCTTTTTATTTATATTATTTTTATTTCGGTCGACCTTATTTCCTATTCGTTTTTATTTATTATTTTTATCGTTATTTATCGCTACCGCGTCGTTATTATATCCCGGGTTTTTATTTTTTTAATCGCGTTACAAATGGCGTTTGGATAAACCAGTACCGGTTGTGGAAATGGCCGGTTTCCCCACCGTAATAGTTAATTACTTTTATCGTATAATAATAACGGCCGCCCATTTGTAAATTATATCGATTAAATACCGATTAAATGGTATCGTTAATTTATACTCGCAATATTTTCGTCGCGCTATCGGTACCGCGGAACTCCAGGGTAATTTAAATAACGACGAATATACCGTTCCGGAAAATGTATTTATTTTTTGCGTTTTTTGTATAAAAACGTCCAAAATTAACGGGGTTTGGGAGTGTGGCCCTACCCCCGACGGTATTGGTTACCAGCGATATCGCGACACCAAAAAATCGCATTATTATTACAGCGAAACCGTTTACGTTTTTAATTTTATTTTCCGCCGCCGTTTGCGAAAATTAAAAACCACGATTTATAATGGTCGTTATATCGTTTAGCCTTTAATTAAAAACACCGTCGTGGATAGTAGGAAAATTTTTGGTAAAAATACCGTACTGTTTCGAAACTTTTTTACCGCGTATACCAATTGGGTCCGCGTTTATTAGGACGTATAGGATAAAATAACGAATTCCGGGGCCGTAACGACTTTTACTAAAACCATTGTTTTTATTATTATATCCAATACCCCTTTTCGCAGCGGCGGTAATCGTAACCGTTAATTGGTATAAGTTTTCGTACGCGGTTTCACTTACTTGGAAATACGTTTAACTTTTTTAATATATAATTGTTTCAATAACGTTATTAATTTTTAAAATTTTTCCAGGAACGTAATATATCGCGTTATAAAAAGAATTTGCAAAAGGCGCGCCGAAATAATAACGCTTTCGCTGTTTTAATTACCGTCCTAACCTTTTCCCCCGCCGCTCCTATACGCCAATTTCGCCCCGCGTATTCCCCACGCCTTTTCGCCTTTACTATTACCACGCCCCGTCGACGTTTCGAAATTTTTTTTTCGCGTTACCCCGTCGCATTTCGTTTTATTCGTGCCCCGATTCGGTATATATTTGGTTTTTCGCGTCCCCGTACCCTTATTTCGTCGCGCCTTCGTACCTTTGGTCGTGGTATAGGTAAAAACCCGTTTTTTAAAAAATCCCGTCGTAAATTTTTTTTAATTAAGGGTATTGCCCGACGTCGTACCGCCCTGTTGCGGGAAATTAACCAATTCGCCGAATAGTGGGAGTTCCCGGTTTTTAAAAACGACGCGGAAAATAATAAAATAAAAAAAAAGGACGTCGAAATAAAAAAAAAAATAAAAAAAAAAAACCTGGATAACGAATCGGAAGCGTATAATTCGGTTTTTAATTAATATTTTATCGCCGCGCAGAATTATCGCCTCGTTTTATATATATTAATTTAATTTAAAAATTGGGTGGGTGGGATGCGGTTACGTCGCCCCAAAAATAGGCGCGGGTTATATAATCGTCGGTTTATTTTTATTGCATTTCGCCCCGGTAAAAGGTTTAATTTTACGTATTTTTTTTACCGTGCGTTTAGTTAAATTAATATTAATTTTGGGTTTACCGCGTCGCCTTTTTTCCGGGGAATTGTCGACCTTTTAATTAATTATAGCAGGTTTTTAATCCGGTTGGATATTTAATTGTTAACGTCGTTTCGATATTGGGTTATTATTTATTTGGACCGGCCCTTATTTTGTTTCGAATTCGTTTAATACCCGTATATTTTCCATTATTACCAAATTTTCCCACGTGGGTTTATCGTACTTTTTCCATTTTATTAAAATTTTGCGTTTACGTTTTTTCCCCATTGCGTTTTTCGCGGCCAGGATTTCCTCCATTACCCACTTTTCCGCGGTTTCGTTATTTAAATCGGATGGGATTAATAACGGACCGGGTTTAATATCGGTACGAATTTAAAACGGTAATAGGTCGTCCGCGGTTTTTTCGATTAATTCCACGTAAAAAATGGGGTAAATTCCTTTCGGGACGTTTAACGTAATTATTAATGGTGTAAAAATCGCCACGACCGTATATTTATTCGCCACGAAATTAAATTTTTTATTCGGGCGATTAATTTTAACGTTCCGTAGGTTAAAAAAAACTTTATCCCTTATTTTGAAACGGTCCGCCGGTTTCCGTATTTTATTCGCGTTTTTTTTTGGCGTTATTATATATAAACTATAACGGCGTGGGCCACGTTTATACCGTTTTTAAAATGCTGTAAAAATAAGTTCGCGCGATTTTTGGGCGTGGAACCCGGTCGTCCGTTTACCTATATTACCGGGACCGCGTTTATTTTATATCCTAATAATAATTTATTAAAATTAATTCCCGTAATTAACGAATTTTTGTTATTTAACGTTAATTAAACGGCCGGTAAATGTCCGGACCAATTTATTTGGTCGAATATTATAAAAACCTTTAAATAATGCTGCATTTCCTAATTAGTCCGTTCCGTACCCCCGTCCGTTTTTAGGTGGTAAAACGTTAATAATAATTATAAAATTCCTATTTATCGGTATAATTCCGACTAAAAACCCCTTATTTAATTTAACCCCCGGTCCGATATAATCGCGTTAAAAAAACCCCTAAACCGTTACCAAATGGAAACGAATTTCGCCGCGCAAATTTCGGTTTTTATCGAATTTATCGTTTTTAATTGGATATATTTGGAAAATTTATTAATTATAACCATTATATAACGCGGCGCGTCCGCATTATTATTTAAAAAGTCCGTTATAAAATCGATGGAAATTTATTTCCAAAATTTATTTGGTATTGGTAAGGGTTATAATAGTTTTTATTTGCGTTGTTTTAATAGTTTTATCCTGCGGTATATATTGCAATTGCAAACAAATCGTCGGATATATTCGGCCATCCCGTTTTAATAATAATTTCGAACCAGGATCGTAAATATATTATTTTTACCGCAATAACCAATTATTAGGGATTCGTGGGTTCGTTGCAAAATTACCGTGGTTAAAAATTCCCAATTAGGTAACCAAAAACGGTTTTTGTACAATAGCGTACCGGAAACGTTTATTAAATAATCCGTTATTTATATTATCGTTTCGGTTTCGGGTGGGAATCGTTTTATATCCTGTTAAACCGCGTTACGTTTATGGGCGTATACCGGATTTTTTTCCATTATTTCGTTCCAAAATTCTGCTATATAAAATTGCTGGAAAATAAATATTTTTTCCGGGACCGCCGGTAATATATTTTATCGTAATATTTAAAAAATACCGATTATGGTTTTGCTGGGTATTAGGCGTAATATTATCGTTCGTTTTTTTTCGTTAATTTCGTCCTGCTCCCGTTTCGATAACGCGTCGGGGATTATCGCGTATTTCCCTGGTCGGTATTTTAAAACGTAATTAAATTTGGATAAAATTTCGGCCCACCGCATTTGTCGTTACGACATTATTTTCGGTTTCGTAAAATATTCGAACGTTTTATAATCCGTAAAAATAGTGAAAGGAAAACGGATATTGCGTAATTCCGCCTTTTATATTTGTAAATAATGGACGACCGCGAATAATTCCTTATTGTGGATAATATAATTGCGTTAAACCGTCGTTAGTTTAACGGAATGGAATATTACCGGTTTTTATAACCCGTCCTTCCTTTTTTGTACCAATACCCCCCCGATGGTTACGCCGGAGTAATCCGTTTTTATTTTCGTTTCCGTTTCGTCGCTTTATTGGGTTAATATTAACGCTTACAAAAATGTTTGTTTAAATATCTTAAAAACAGCGTCCTCCTCCGGTATTTATTTAAACGGTATTCCTTTTTTAGTAAATCGAAATAAAAACGCCGTTAAACCCGAATACCCGTTTATAAAATCCCGGTAAAAATTTGCAAATCTTAGGAAACCGCGCAATTTTCGTAATTTCGTCGGGGTTTCCCATTCCCGGATCGCGCGTAATTTTTCCGGATCGGTTTCCACGTTTATATTAACGTGTATAATAAACCCCAAATATTTAACGGAAATAACCGCGAACGCGTTTTTATCGAAATCCAAACTTAAACCCGCCTTTTTTAATTTTCCCAAAATATGGGTAACCTTCCGCCAATAGTCCGTTTTAAAACCGGACGTATATATTAAAATATCGTCCAAATATATTAATATATAATCGTCCAATATATTCCCGAAAACGCCGTTAATATATCGTTGGAACGTATCCGGGGCGCCCGCTAATCCGAATAAATATATTAATTATTCGAATAATCCGAATTTTGTGCGAAAAATTATAAGGTATTTATCCTTTTCGGTTACGCGTAATTTATGGAAAACTGCGCGCACGTTTACTTTAATAAATTATTTTACTCCGGATAAAAAGCGGAATATTTTTTTAATTAATAGTAAAAAATACCGGTCCTATATTATAATAGCGTTTAATACTTTATAATCGACGTATAAACGCCATTTTCCAAAAATTTTCCGGATTATTAGGACCGGGGTTGCGGTTAACGACGCGTTTACTCGGATCCATTTTTTATCCATTATATCAATTATTTGTCGCCGCAATTCCAATAATTAATCGCGCGGTATATGGTATAACCGGCCTTATAATAACGGCGGGGATTTACCGTCGCTGTCCTTTTAAATCCGGATATAATAATCCAATTCGCCTTTATACGGGGGTAAAACCGAAATTTTACCGTCGTTAAATAAGTCCTCGAAACCTTTTAAATTTGCGGGTAACGTCGCCGGGGGCCTTATATCGTTTTTATTTACCGCCGTTAGGGTTAAGACCCGGGTTATATTTCGTAACGAAATAAAAGCGAATTCCATTTATTCGTTTGTATTTTTTTTTGTTTTTCGGGCCGCGGCCAAAAATACGTTACCTATAACCACCGTGGGTTTCCTGTTTTTCGGACGCAGGGACAATTCCTGCACGAATAACCCTTTAACGGACCCTATTTTTAACTTTCCTTGGTTTGGGTTAAATACCATTTTCCGGTGGGTTATCCAAAAAAATCCCAGGAACAGGTCCTGCGTTAATCCCGGAATTATATAAAAAAATATCGGCGCGGATAAACCGTCGATATTTACGTCGCAATTACCTATTTCCCGTATATCGGTTCGTATTCGTCCCGTTACCGTGCCCAACCGGCGGATTTATAGTAAAAAAACCTTTATTATTCCCAATTTTTCGGTACAATTTTTATTTGTAACCGCGTAATATTCGCATTTTAAATCCATTTATACAATAATAAATTTCGTCAAATTAGCTTAAACCGGGATAAAAAATGGTCGCCCATCCATTATAATTTATATTTTTTTTAATTGCTTTTTCCAATTTATATTTATTAACGTATTATAAAGTAATCCGGGCCCGTCGCGTTGGTTTTCCTTTGGGTTAAAATTGTAACCCAAAATTAATTTTTTCCTTTTTCGGGGTCGTTTGGCGTCGTCGCGTACTAATTTGTACGAAATAATTTGTTTTTAAATTGTGAACGCAGTCGGTGCGCCGTCGTATAATGGGGGGTTACGTAAAAATTTCCTTTTGGGGCGTTGTTTTTACGCGATCGCGCCTATATTTAAGGAATGTAATTGCATTTAAGCGATGCGTTCCTCTAATATCGCGATATTCGCGACCAGGTTTTGGTAAAGGTCGTGAATTTCCCTTCCCGGGCCTGGCCTTGGGTTAACCATTATCGTATTTAAATTTAAGCGTTAGTAAATATTATAGGGTAAGCCAACGGCCTTAAAACCGTTAAATATTTTTGTTAGTATTATTATTAACGTTGGGGGAGAAGGGAGGAAAAGGTGTATATCCGGGTCGTGGTAATGTCCTTCCCTTTATATATTATCCCTAACCCGCTCTTGTATCTTATTACGTGATACGTGCCTTAGGCACGAATCCATAACATCCAACCCTAAAATTGGTTATACCTTACCGGGTTACGAGCAATTAATCCTATTATTATTTATAAAAAACAATTTAACCAAAGAATTTTTAAAATCTATTGCATGGTATTTTAACCCCGTAACGGCTTATAAAACCCTGGAAAATAACTATTCCGTTGCACCCGAAATTAATCGAAATTCACTATATCGGGAATTCCACGCTTTAAATTTTTCGAAATTTAAAAAAATAATACCTAAATTTAACAACCGTTTTAACTTACTGGTAATCAAATTAACGAATACCAACGTGCAAATTAACCCCGTAAACGTACGAAATTAGTATTTACGGGCCCTGGAGGGGATATTCCCTATTTGGACCGAACGCCAACGCAATACCCAACGGCCCTGCAGGTAATAGGCCAAAATTCGGAAAAATTAGATTTGCAATACCTTATAGCGGACCTTATATCCGAAAATTCGTTTTCAGGTTTTACAACGGCTAAGGCCGCTAATTGTAGGTTTGAAGGCAAAAAAACGGGTAAAAGAAACGTTAAAACAGGCGCTAAAAAGGAAAATAATGGGCAGGAAAACACCTCTTAATCACGCAAAAAGAGTAAAAACTCTAATTCGGATTCTGCTTTTGTAAAAAATACTAAATCCTCCAACTCCAACGAATTAACCGTTGGAACGTCCATAATTTTTATAAATTTCGAGCTATTTACGGGTTCGATTCCAGGTAACGTTAACGAAGGCGCAGCGTATAACGCCCTGGAATAGGAGGTTAATTCCGCTATTAGCGGAATTATAAAATTACGTTCGAATTCGGATTCGGAAACTAATACCGGTAAAACGTTAAAATTACAGGCTTTAGTAGCTAATTTGAGGGTTAAAACGAACCCTGGACGCGGCGTAAAAAGGACCCCTAAATTATAAAGGTTAGGTTACCTTATCCTGTACGATACAGGTATTACGTACCATATTTTTGCAAATAAGCAATTTTTTACCGATTATACCCCCGGCTCTATAGTCGAAATCGGTACAGGAGGTGGCCTTATTAGGCCTGTAAATACCGGAACTATAAAAATACAGGTCCGTTACGGCCAAAAAATTGACGAATTCAAAAAGGTTACGTTAAATAACGTTTTATATATCCCCTCGTTTGGAATGAATATCGTTAATGGTTTTATATATTATAATACAGGGGGGGTATTATTAAAAACTACCCTGTACGATAAGGATCGCAAAAAGCGGGGAGGTTTAAATATCGTTAAACATATATTTTATTTAAAGGTTAAAAGGTGCGATATCCTTATTTGAAACAACGTTATTTCGAATTATGTCTATATAATAGGTAAATATAGCACTGCTTTTAGTATGGCCTTAAAAAGGGTTATAAAAAGTTACGCAACCCCGTTGGAAGTAAAATTAAATAATATAAACCCTCAAAAAGATTATAAAATTCACACCGATTCGGAACCGGAAAAAAATACGGTAACGGAAAAACTAAATCCCGAACAAAATATGGAAATAACCGTAAACTAACCTGTAACGCAAACATTTAGCCGTAAAAACCTTAAAAATCCACGTGAAATTGGGCCCCGTAGGCCCGGTACACCGTTAAATAACCCTTTTATCCAACCTAATATAAAAGGAATTATTTCCGGAAAAAAGGGGGTTTCCCATACAAAGAATCCGTTGTTAAAACCTTTTTTATTATCGGATTTAAAGCAGGCCCCTATAAATTACCTTTTTTAGGCCTAAAACGGATTACGGACGGTTAATTAACCTTTAAAGGAAACGGAATTACAGGTAATTGTGACGAAATCCAGGCCCAAAAAGCCCTGTTATAATACAGGCGTTGGGGTATATAGGGTTATTATTGCTAAAGAAAACCGTTAAAATTACAAAGGATTTACCTAATTTCGACAAAATTAGGATAATTACCTATATTGCTTATATTAAAACCATTTTTGTTAGGCGTACAAATAAAGTCGCACTCCTTACACCCCCTAATATTTTCGATTTTATAAAAGGTAATCCAGTGACCTTTAAACCTAATTTTAACAATAAAAAGCCCGTATTTTTGTTATTAGTGGACCGAAAATCACGTTTTCGGTGGTTTACCCCACTAAAAAATAAAACCGGATTTACGGTTTTAATAGTTATTGAAGGTTTTTTTAGGGTTTTAAAGGCTACGTACGGGCGTTGCCCCTTAAATTTTTATTTCGATGGGGGGTCCGAGGTTAATACAAACTTTTAAAATTGGTTTATAAGCAAAGGTGTTGATTTTAGCATTTCGAATCCCTATAGCCACGGTTAAAACGGATTAACGGAACGGTTCGTTAGGGTTATTTTGGATAAATTTGGGTTTATTATTATAACGGCGGATTTACTTTTATATTTATAGTATTATTTATTACCTACCGTAGTTGATTTAGTTAACCGTACAGCGGTAATTAATAGGGATTTAACACCCTACGAGAAATTTTATTCCGAATTCCAACCTGGATTACCGCAAAAACCCAATTTAAAACATTTTCGGGTTATTGGTACTGTATATTAGGTTATTATACCGTTGGAAAAACGCCAAAAATTTAATAAATTGGTTCCCCGCACCGAAAGGTGAAATTTTTAACCCATTTATCAAATTCTACAGCGTTGGTTTACGCACCCGTGAAACGGGCCGTATATAAAACCTTTACCCTAAAAAATATAAAAGGTATAACCGCTGAAAATTTGGTTATTTTAGGGGAAACGTTACAGATTTTAAAGGGGGAAAATACAAATTTAAAAGGGGATTTAAATTCTGAACCTAAAGACGAAATTAATAGCGTTCCAGCGGATAATTATCCCCTAAAAAACCCTGAAAATACAGGGTATCTACCACCGGTTGCAGGGTATTTAAACCCTGAAAATATAGTGCCCGCCAGGTTTGTATAACCTACCGTTCGCCCCCCAAAGCCTATAACGGTAGCGGTACTTAATCCAATACCTAAAACAACGGAAATTCCGTTGTTTTTAGCATTTAAAATACAAAATATGGAATTAAATTCGCAATTCGAAAACCCAAATCTAATGGATATGAATTACGTATATTATTTTTGTTTTTAAGCTAAAAAAAATAAAGAAAAAACCCACTAAAGATAGTGAACCAAATAATTACCAACAGGCCTTAAATAACCCTAGAAGTGCTAAATAGTTAGTTGTTTTAACGTTTAAATTCGACCAAATCGTTATTGCAAAAACCTTCCGTTTTATCCCAAAAATCAAAATACTTACAGGCCGTAAACTCGTTCCTACCCTGCCGGTATTTAAATTAAAAAAGGATAAACATAATAAACCTATAAAATACAAAGCTAGGATTATTATTAGGGGCTTTTTACAAGTCGAAAACCTAAATTATATCGAAATTTTTACTAGCACTAATATACCATTTACCTGGCGTATATTATTAGTTATAACTAATACCCAAAATTGGGAAATAAAACAAATCGATTTTATCGGTACGTTTTTAAAAAATAACCTTACCGACGTAATTATATATTTGCAAATTCCAAACGGTTTTAACGGATAGGTAAACAATTGTAACCCTACCATCGCTAAAATTTTAATGGAATTGGGTTATAACCCGAACAAATTGCAGGTTACAAAGTTGGAAAAGGCGTTATATGGTTTGAAACAGGGTCCAAAAAAATGGTAAAACAAATTTAAAACCCTATTTTTTAAAAAAGGTTTTAAACCATTAATTTTTAATCCCGCTGTTTTTTATAACGTTAAATCCAAATATTTTATCGTTACCTTCGTAAACGACTACCTGCTAATAAGTCCTAAATTACAATATATTTAGGATTTAAAAACCCGTTTTGATAAAGCATACGCGCTGGAAAACAGGGGCCCTGCAACCTATTTTTTAGGCCTTTAAATTATAAACGATAGGCCTAAGCGCCTATTTTAATTCCATCAAAATCAGTATATAAAGGAATATTAGCAACGTTCGGATTAATTAATTGCAAACCTATATTTATTCCTTTACAACCGGGTGTGCTAAAATATAGCGGGGGTAAACCCGTAAATGCGCTGGAAGTTAAATTATTACAACGTATTATGGGCACCTTTGTATATTTAATGCTATTAACGCGCCCGGATATCGGTTTTGCGGTTTAATGGTTTTTACGTTTTCTAACAAAAACCACTACAATCCATTGAACGGTAGCTAAAAACTTATAACGTTATTTAATGGCTATTAAATTTTTATTTATTTGTAACGGAAATAAAGTATTTAAAGCCGAATTACCGCCTAATTTATTAATAAGGGGTTTTAAAGGCCTAGAATTACTGGGTTTTAATAATAGCGATTTTACCGGGGCTAAGGAAAATTTAAAATCCGTTTACGGATATTTGTATACCCTATTTAGGGGCCCTATAACGTAGAAGTGCAAAAAGGTTAATATTATAGCTTTAAGCACTCCAAAAACCGAAACCGATATTTTAGCGGAAGCCTTACGCGAAGCACAATAGCTTAAAAACTTATTTATAAAGATTGGACAACCTATAAAAGGCCCTATTGCAATATTTGGAAATAATACAGGTTTTATAGCTAACGCATATTAGCCTACGGACTACCAACGTATTAAATTTACGTTATTAAAATTTTATTACGTACGACAATCAGTTACAGAAGGATTAATAATTTTAAAATACCTTGAAGCCAAACAAATACCCGCTAATGGCCTAATAAAGCCCCTAACGTTTCCAATTTATAAGGTTTTTTTACAATTTATAAAGTTTAAACCCTTAAAAGCTGAGTTTTTACCTGCTGAATTTTAGGGTATTTAATTAATTCGTTAGTTAATTACCCATTACACTTCCTTTGTTTGCAAATTTTGAATTTTTACTAGCCTAAAACCGGCCGTATTACCCGAATTTACCCTGTAAAAATTAATTAATAAATATTTGATACCGACCTTATACCAAAATATAAATTAGAATTGAAAAAGCTCGTATTTTGGGCGATTTACGCATTCGAAATACCCTATATAATATGCCTTATTTGGACTATTACCAACAAATAGCCAAATTAGTTACCTGGCTTAATAATTAATTCCGTGGGTTAATACTATACAAATTAGGGGTTCAAATTCGGGGGTTGTTACAATTTTGGGGGTTTTTTCCAATTCGGTGGTTCGTCCATTTCGGGGGTTACAGGTCGGTATAAAGGGTTTAATTATCCTGGGGGTTTATATCGGGAATTCGAGTCGGGTTAGGACATAAAAAGGATTTTTTTTTTAAAATTTTATTTTTTATATATTTATTTTTTCCGATTTCATGTAAACAATAGCAAAAAAAGGGGGTGTTAATTATATGCGTTATTTAGCATATAGTGGGTCCACTTTTATTTGTATATAAGCCATCATAAAAAATACCGAAATAGGGCTGTTAAAGTTGTTAAATTTTCTATTATATTTTATATATTGCAGGAATTGCGATTTGAAATTAGCGAATGGGGTTTCACCCTATACCGAATTTAATACCCACCCTGCACTTACGAGTTAGCTACCTTAAACCGGGTTGAAAATTTCACCAAATTAACAAATTAGTGCGAACCCAGAAATGGTTTGTATGGAAATAAGGGTGTTTTTTCAACAACGCATACAAAATAATTTTTCGGAAAATCCTGTGCGGCACCGGAATTTTTTGCGGGGTGCGGACCCCCATTTCGATGTCGGAAAATATGTAAGGGAAATAAAGCAAAGTCTCCCCCACCAATAAATTAAATCTATTAATCAAAAAATTAATGAACAATATAGTGCATTTTAACCCTGTAATTACAGGTTTTTACAACGCAATTAGCACCACGCCGCACTTAGGCTAATGCCTAACCCTCTGTTAGCAACCCATATTGTTAACAGGATTTTAAAGGTTTTTTGGTTAAATTGTTTTTTATAAGCAATGATAGGATTAATCGCTCGTGTTCCGGTAGGGTATAACCAATTTCCGGGTTGGCAATAAATTCGGCTGCTTTCCTAGCCTTAAACTGTACTATTAACGCCTGTTTCCACAAATCGTAGTTGCTAACCCCTATTAATTAACGATTTTCGGGGAAAAGAAATACCCGTTTCGATAATTTTTTACCTATTCCGTCACTTGAAATTAAGTGACCAGGTGGATTAGGGGGTGCGGTACCGGGCTTATCTTCTGAGTTACCATTGAAATTAAGGATGACCGCTTTTAAAGTTAATAGCGCAGTTAATTGTTGAATTGTCCTTTAAAATTAATCCATTTGCGTAGTTAACGCTTTTAATTGCAGGTTTTGGGCCCGTAATTTAGCGGTTAAAACTTCGTTTGGGCTGGTTTCAGGCCCCCTTTTTGTTGGCATTGGGCCTAGAAGGCCCGATATAAGGTTATTTTCCATTGTAGGGTAATTTAAATTATAATTGCAATTCGCTAATTTATAGCTATAATTAATCAACCTAATCGCTTAAGGGTATACAAATACCGTATTAAATTTAGGATTTGCTATACCGTTTCCATTGCAGCGGGTATAGGCCTGTAATTGCCAATTACCGGGTTTATTGCTAACTTTGGTGGTTAAAGTCCACTAAAATACAGGGTTAAAATCCCTAAAATCCGCAATTAATGGGTGCCCTGGTATTTGTACCAATCCAGGTGCACGTAACGAATTCAATTCGTTAAATGGGTGCAGGGTAAACTGCGGGGTATCGTGCAGGGTAAACTAACCACTACCGTAATTCCGTTAATGGGTTTGTGGGCTATTGTAAACACTATTAAGCGCACTAGGAAAAAAAGAATTTAGTGGGTTATTAGCGAACGATTACAGGGGTTTTTGGCCTTGACTCGTTAGCGTAAGCCCTACTAAAAATTTGAGCCAATTACAGTGGCGTGCACGATCCATAAAAACCACACCAAAAATTTTGGATTTGCAATGCAAGCGATCGCAGCAGTACCTGAAAAAGCCTAAATCGAACGCTAATTTTTAACGATCCCCACAATAAATACAGGGGGTTAGGTGCTGAATTAGGGCCTAAAATCAACAATTTCGCACAAAAAACGGCAATATTTTCGTCAATATACGTGCTCTAAGGATGCGACGATAACCAAAATAAAACCTAAACTTCAGGTTTTCCAGCGATGCAAAATACACTTTAATGCACAAGCTAAAACCTCTCCGGGCTTATAATTTGTTAACAATATGGGTTGCTAACAGGGGGTTAAATATTATTTTAGGTGCGGCGTGGTGCTAATTGCGTTGTAAAAACCTGTAATTACAGGGTTTAAATGCACCAAGTTTACTAAAATGGTTCACTAATTTTGGGATTAATAAATTTAATTTACTGGTGGGGGAGATTTTGCTTTATTTCCCTTACATATTTTCCGACATCGAAATGAGGGTCCGCACCCCGCAAAAAATTCCGGTGCCGCACAGGATTTTCCGAAAAATTATTTTGTATGCGTTGTTGAAAAAACACCCTCATTTCCATACAAACCATTTCTGGGTTCGCACTAATTTGCTGATTTGGTGAAAATTTCAACCCGGTATAGGGTAGCTAACTCGTAAGTGCAGGGTGGGTGTTAAACCCGGTACAGGGTGAAACCGCATTCGTTAACTTTAAATCACAACTCCTGCAATATACAAAATATAATAGAAAATCCGATAGCCCCAACAGCCCCACTTCGGCACTATTTATTGTCGCTTATATACAGACAGAAGTGGACCCATTACATGCTAAATAACGCATGTAATTAACAAAACGGGTTCTTAAATCCTAAATATATTGCAGTTTAGGACCTGTTAGAAGGCAATCGTTCATAAAAGTAACGATAAAGTTTGTGGATTTAACGTTATAAAAAACAGCGGGTTTAGGGGTTAACGGTTTAAAACATTTTTTTTAGAAAATAGGGTTTTTGGCTTATTTTGCCATTTTTTGGGCCTTGTTTTAAACCGTATAGCGCTTTTTCCAAGTGTATAATTTGCAATCCTTTCACATCATAGCCCATTTCCATTAAAGTTTTAGCGGTGGTAAGGTTATAAGATTTAACCTATTCGTTAAAACCGTTTGGATTTTGCAAATATATATATTTACATCGGTAGGGTTAATATTTCAAAACGCACCGATAAAAACGATTTGTTCTATTTCCCAATTTTGTGCATTAGCTATAACTAATAATATATGCCAGGTAAATGGTATATTAGTGCTAGCAAAAATTTCGATACTAAAAGAGGATAAAGCTGATAAACCTTTATAAAATAAAACTAGGTTTGTTATTAAAGATCTTTTACAGGGCGAAGGCCTAAACTATATCGAATACCGGCCGGCTAAAAACCTGTTTGCTGCCTGCAGGCATTTTAATTTTAAAAATAATACGGGAGGTTTTTGCAGTAACGATTTAGTCCAATTTAAGCGTTAAAGCACCTAAGTATTTAGAATGTTTAGGGCTATTTAGGGCCTGTTAATAGCTACATGGCTTACTGTTTTCAGTGCGCTTTTTTTTTAATCTTTTTGGTATAAAAATAGAAATAATGCACGTAATTTATATTGATTAGATTTGGGTTTTCGAACTGCGAATTCAATTCCATATTTTGTATTTCAAATGCTGAAAACACCGGATTTTCCGTTGTTTTAAGTACTGGATTAGGTACCGCTACCGTTATAGGTTTTGGGGGGGGGGGGGGTGAATGGTAGGCTATACAACCCTGGCGGGCATTATATTTTAAGGGTTAAAATGCCCTGTAACGGGTGGTAATTACCCTGTAACAGGTGGTAAATACCCTGCTTTTTCATGGTTTTCAAAGGATAATTATCCACTGGAACGCTATTAATTTCGTTTTCTGGTTCAAAATCAGAATTTCCCTTTAAATTTATATTTTCCCACTTCAAAATCTGTAACATTTCCCCTGTAATAACCAAATTTCCAGCGGTTATACCTTTTAAGACTTTTACGGTAAGGGTTTTATATACGGCCTGTTTAGCAGATGCGTAAACCAACGTTGTGGAATTTAATAAATAGGTTTAAAAACCTCCCCGTTTCGGTCCGGGGAACCAATTTATCAAATATTTGGCGTTTCTCCAACGGTATAATAACCTAATATACAGGACCAATAACCCGAAAACGCCCTAAATTGAGTTTATGCGGCAATTCAAATTGAAATTCGGAATAAAATTCCTCCTAAAGTATTAACTCCCTATTAATTACCGGTATACGGTTAATTAAACTCACGATGGCGGGTAGTGAATAATATTATAAATACCATGGTAAACCCGCCGCTATAATAGAAAACCGAAATTTATCCAAAATAATTTTAACGGACCGTTCCGTTAATCCGTTTTGGTCGTGGTTATAGGGATTCGGAATGCTAAAATTAACACCTTTATTTGTGAACCAATTTTGAAAATTTGTATTAATTTCCTACCCCCCATCGGAATGAAAATTTAGGGGCTAACGCCCGTACATAGTTTTTAAAACTACAAAAAAGCCTTTAATAACCGTTAAAACCGTAGGCACGGTTATACTTCGTAATGGAATCGACCACCGAAAACGTGATTTTCGGTCCATTTATAACGAGAATACGGGTTTTTTATTCTAAGGACTAGGTTTAAGGGTTATTATATTACCCTTTATAAAATCGAAAATATTAGGAGGTGTAGGGACTGCGACCTTATTTGTACGTTTAACAAAAATAGCTTTAACGCAAATAATATAGATAATTGCCCTAATTTTATCGAAATTAGTTAAACCTTTTATAATTTTAGCGGTTTTCTTTAGCCATAATAAACCTATATGCCCTAAGCGCCTGTGCTACAACAGGGTTTTTTGGGGCCTGGATTTCGTCACAATCGCCTGTAATTCCGTTTCCTTTAAAGGTAAACCAACCGTCCGTAATTCGTTTTACGTTTAAAAGGAGGTAATTTACAGGGGCCTGCTTTAAATCCGAAAGTGAAAGAGGTTTTAACAACGGGTTCTTTGTGTGGGAAATGTGAGGAGGTTACGAGATAGAATAAGCTTAATCTTGAACGACGGGAAAAGTGGATCACGTATAAGGTTGATGGAACGTTGAAATGGCAGATAACCGTCTGCTAGTGGGTAATAGAGATAATATATTGTTGCACAATCGATTCGTTGAATCGATGAAGGTTATAAAGGTGATAAATCTAAGGCTAAGTCGTGAGTTACGTGTTTGAATCCGTAGGTGCAGATCTTCGATCCGGATGTCCGGAATACGGGGTCACGTTACATGATTTGGCCTTATTCATGTGACTAACCTGCCGACCTATTAAACCTAACGGCCTATTGTGCTTATGCATGCACAGAAAATCTGCGACCATAACGGGATTCGAACCCACGCACTTCAACGACGTATATATAACATAGATTATGGTACGTGCATTATACCATTAAGCTAGATTATATATGACGTATTTGTTTTGTTGTTAAAACTATGAACAAAGACGTAATATATGAAGCTTTGTGTGTATAAACGCGTATACGTTTTATTTGTTATTTATTTATTTATTCGATGCAGGGTGACTAATAGAAGCAGCCCGTGCTAGCCGTTATAGAACAATGCAGGGTAGCAAATATAATTAGCCCTTCGCTAACCACGTTCACAGGAAACCCCCTTTTTTCGGAAATAATCCCTTCTATACTAGGTTGCATTAAAGGGTCATTTAGCGGCCTACCGGGCCTACGGGGCCCAATCTCACGTGGATTTCCAGGGATTTTATCGCTAAATTTCTGCGTTATAGGTGAATTTACGGTTATTTTCATATTTTGTTTGGGATTTAGCTTTTCCGTTGCCATATTCTTTTTCAATTCCGAATCGGTGTAAATTCTATAGTCCTCGTAATTTTCGGGGTTTATATTATTGAATTTCATCTCCAACTGGGTTGCGTAGTCCTTTGTAACCCTCTGTAAAGCCATGCTAAAGGCGGTGCTATATTCACTTATTATACAGGCGTAATTCGAAACAACGATATTTCGAACAGGGATATTACACCCTTTAACCTCCAAATAAATTGAACGTTGAACGGTATTTAAGCGTACCCACGCTTTGCGATCCTTATCGTACAGGGTATTTTTTAATCATTCGCCCTTTATATTATAATATATGGAACCATTAACAATATTTATTCAAACTTGAGGATATATAACACGTTATTTAACGTAACCTTTTTTAAATTCGTCAGTTTTTTGGCCGTAACGGACCTGTATTTTTACAACTCCGGTGCTTACAGGCTTAACAGGGCCACCTCCTATACAAATTTCGACTGTAGAGCCGGGGGTATAATTGATAAAAAATTGCTTATTTGCAAAAATATGGTCCGTGTTACCTATACCGTACAGGATAGGGTAACCTGGCTTCCAAGCTTCAGGTGCCCATTTTACGCGGCGTCCAGGCTTCGTTTTAGTCTTGAAATTAGTTGTTAAAACCTGTGGGCTTAGCGTTTTACCGGTGTCGGGTTCCGAGTCCGAATCCGAACGTAATTTTGACAATTCCGCTAATAGCGGAATTAACGTCCTGTTGCTGAGTTTGGTACGGTAAATTACCGCCCAAATTACCTAATTATTTCAAGGTATTACACGCTGCGCATTCGTTAACGTCACCTGGAATCGAGCCCGTAAATAACTCGAAGTCCGTAAAAGTTATGGACGTTCCAGCGGTTAATTCGCTGGAGGAGGATTTAGTATTTTTTGCAGAAGTAGAATCCGAATTAGAGTTTTACCCTTTTTTCGTAATTTAAAGGTGTTTTCCTACCTATTATTTTCTTTTTAGCGCTTTTTCTAGCGTTTCTCTACACGATTTTCAACCTTTAAACCTATAGCTAGCGGTTTTAGCCGTTGTAAAGCTTGAAACCGAATTTTCGGATTTAAGGTCCGCCATAACGTATTGCAAATTAGTCTCAGGGCTCATCCCTGAAGCCCAGAGCTCCACAATTCATCCACTTCGTGGCTCAATTGCGGCTTTGCAATGTACCTGTGGGTCCATCCAAAGAACGCTCTGGTTCAGGTCTGAGGACAACTTGTCGATTTTCGCCGTTCATGGCGGTATTTTTGGCCTTTTTGCGACCGACACTCCCTTATTATTCCACAACCACGCAAAATATCGAAAAAAGAAAATATCGTTGAAGATAGGAATTGTTAAGCCTTTTTCATAAATCCAAAACTTTTTGCACCCGGTACGCCAATTAAAAGTTGGATATAGCCCGCCCTTAATCCGTTCATGGCGGTACTGTTTTTTCGATTTTTTTTTCGATTTTCGATTTTTTTTAATATTATTTTTAATTTTTGACCAAATTTTATACTTTTTGCACGTGGAGGGTCGTATATATGTGTATATCGCTATAAGAAATTTTCGTGCTTTTATCGGATTATATAAGCAGTTAAATAAGCGGATAGGCAAAGTATATACTTTTTTATATATAATTTACAATCGAAACTCGTCTATATTTTTACCAGTTTTAACGATAATGAAACCAAAACTTCAAAGATTCGATTACGTATATAGACAAACGTCCAAGTCCAATCGTACTTACAATATCGGTTTTGAAAACTGTTTAATAAAAACAAATGGTAAATGTGTATTTTATAAATCTTTTTGCTTTATTTAATTAATTTTATATTATTTTTGTTTTGCAGCAGAATTTTGTGGTTTTTGCATGTGGGGGGTGGCATATATATACTTAGTACAATATTACATTTTTGTACGTACACCTAGTTATATAAGCCCTTAAATATGCGGATAGGTAAGGTATATCCAATTTTATATATTTTTTACCATCGAAATGCTTTTACATTTTTACCAATTCTAACATTAATAAAACCAAAATTTGAAAAAGTGGATTATATATATAAATAAACGTTAACGTAAAACCCGACTTGCAATACCGGCCCTTTTTATGTTTTTATATAAAAAAATGCTAAATTTGTGTTTTTTTTGTATTTTTTGCTTTATTTAATTGAATAAAATTTATAAAAAAGAACTTATATAGAATTTACTAGCAAATTGATTAAAGAATATATAAAGTGAAAATATTTTCATTTTACCAATATTTGCGTAAATTATTTAATTTTTTAACAAATTGTTAATTTATATAAAAATATTAATAAAACTTTTGTTTCAATCGATAATTGCATGCACTTTGCAGTATTAGGTTTACTAAGGTATAAAGGCTGTAAACTAAATTAAAATAGTTATTGCATACCATTATTTAAAACAAGAATTAAATATAATAAAAAATTACAGATTTTATTTAATATTTTAATATCTTTCCAAATACAGTAGCTATAAAAACGCGGCCGGCATTCCAATACTCAGCAAACTCCAATAAATCTAACGCAAATTACTATATATTTTTATAATTTTTATTTATTTTTTTATACGAATATTTAATTGCATACTATGGGTACACTATTTTCTTTTACCATTATAATGCGAATATATTGCATTTACCCGCTACAAACGGCAGAATACCACAAATTATCCTTATATTAATAAAATAATCATAAGCGATATCGTAATATTAAATATATTATTAAGAATACCGTTATAAACGGCGAAATGCGACAAATTATCGTTGGTGGTACCGCCATAAACGGCGAAATGCGACAAGATGTCCTCAGACTAGAACGAGCGCGATCTTTTCGGCCAATGTAATTGGTCGAAAAGCCATGTGGTTGAAAGGTACATGGAGCGATCGGTCCCCACTGCGAAGCAGGGGGGTCTAGTCTGAGCACTGAGACTAATTGCAAATTTAGTTTTCCCGAATTTTGGCCTATAATTTGCAGGGCCCGTTGGATACTGCGTTGGCGTTCGGTCCAGGTAGGAAATATCCCCTCCAGGGCCCGTACATATTAATTTCCTACATTTACAAGGTTAATTTGCACGTTAACATTCGTTAATTTAATTACCAGTAAGTTTAAACGGTTGTTAAACCCCGGTATTAATCTTTTAAATTTCGAAAAATTCAAAACGTGGAATTTCCGATATAACGGATTTCGATTGATTTCGGGTACAGCGGAATTATTCTTTTCCAGGGTTTTATAAACGGTTACGGGGTTGGAATGCCATGCAATGGAATTTCAAAAAAAGTTTCGTTAAATTGTTTTTTATAAACAATAATAGGATTAATTGCTCGTATTCCGGCAAGGTATAACCAGTTTCATGGTTGGAAATAAATTCCGCTGCTTTTATAACCCTAAATTGGACCATGAACGCCTATTTCCAAAAATCGTAATTGCTAACCCCTATTAATTTACAATTTTTAGGCAAAGAAAATACCCGTTTCGATAATTGTTTTACCTATCCCGTCACATAAAACTAAATTATTAAATGGATTAGGGGGTGCGGCAACGGGCTTAATACCCGAATTAGCATTAAAATTAGTGGAATCACCGCTTTCCAGGGTTAATAGGGCAATTAATGGTTAAATTGTCCTTTGAACATGATCCATTTGCGTAATTAACGCTTTTGATTGCAGGTTTTAGGCCCGTACTTTAGCGGTTAAAACTTTGTCCGGGCTGGATTTAGGTCCCCTATTTGTTGGAATTGGGCCTGGAAGGCCCGATATAGGGCTATTTTTCATTATAAGGTAATTTAAATTATAATTACAATTCGCTAATTTTATAGCTTCAATTAATTAACCTCATCGCTTAAGGGTAAATACCCTATTAAATCTAGGATTTGTTATACCGTGTACCTTTTAACGGTTATGGGCCTACGATTGCCAATTATAGGGTTTATTGCTAATTTAATAGTCGAAATCCACTAAAAAATATACTTCGTGGCAGGGCTAAAAATCACCACCTCTGAACAGTGGTGGCGACTAGTCTCAGTGCTCAGACTAGACCCCCCTGCTCCGCAGTGGGGTCCGAACGCTCCATGTACCTTTCAGCCACATGGCTTTTCGACCAATTACATTGGCTAAAAAGATCGCGCTCGTGCTAGTCTGAGGACATCTTGTCGCATTTCGCCGTTCATGGCGGTACTACCAACAATAATTTGTCGCATTTCGCCGTTTATAACGGGTATATATATTATATTATAAAAAAGCCATGTAACGCCCTGCGACCACATGTTAAATATAATAAATTGCATTTTTTATACGCGTAACCAATTGAACAGCGGTATAATTAGTAAATTATATTTTAAATATAATAGCAAAAGAAAGAGTATAATTACGGTATGCAATTGAATATACGAATAAATTATTGAATAAAAAATATAAAAATATAAAATGACCTGCGTTAAATTAATTGGAGCTTGAGGAATCTGCTATCGAGAACCGCGTCCTTATATCTCATTTATATGGAAAGAAATTTCAATATTTAGTCGCATTTGTATTTTATTATTATATTTAATTATTGTTGTGAATAATGATATATATTATTGGTTTAAAACTAAATACCATTATTAATAATTGAACGGATTTAAAACTACAAAGTGGATGCAATTAACGTTTAAAACAAAGCTTTTATTAATATTTTAATATTATTTATTAGTTTGTCGAAAAACTGAATATTTTGCGCAAATGACTTTGAAATAAAATGAAACTTTAGTATTTAAGTTTTGTTATAGGCCTTTATACGATCGCGAATAAACCTCACTTTTATAAGTTGTATTTAATTAAATAAAGCAAAAAATAGAAAAAAGGGACATACTTAATATTTCCTTTTATGCAAAAATAATATAAGTGGGTATTACAAGTCGGACCTCACGCCGACGTTCCTATATACATTTCATTCAATCCCTGAAATCTTGGTTGAATTATTGTAAGAATTGGTAAAAATAAAAAACCGTTTCGATTGTAAATTATATATAAAATTACATACATATTACCTATCCGCCTATTTAACGGCTTATATAATTCGATCTGTATACCAAACTGGAATATTATACTATTTATATACGTACCATCCCCCACGTGAAAAATGCATAAAATTTGGCCGCAAAATAAAATAATATGAAATCAATTAATAATGCAAAAAATCGATTAAACATATATATTTAGCATTTTTTTATATTAAAGATTTTTTAAAGCGAATATTACGGATTTCTTCTAACGTGAACGTTTTTATATATGCGCTATCCAATTCCTGTAACTTTGGTTTCATTATTAGAAATTCGGTAAAAATATAAGCGAGTTTCGATTGTAAATTATATATAAAAATGTGTTTATTTTACCTATCCGTTTATTTAACTGCTTATATAATGCGATAAATATACCAAAATCTGATACAGTGGTATATATATACGACCCTCCACGTGCAAAAAATATAAAATTTGGTTGAAAATTAAAAATAATATTAAAAAAAATCGAAAATCGAAAAAACAGTACCGCTATGAACGGATTAAGGGCAGGTGGTATCCAATTCGGCCATTATAATAAACAAAAAAATAAATCAAATCGCTGCTAATAGCGGTATTAAACACTATCTTCAACGACATTTTCTTTTTTCAATATTTTGCGTGGTTGTGGAATAATAAAGGAATGTCGGTCGAAAAAAAGGCCCAAAATACCGCCATGAACGGCGAAAATCGACAAGTTGTCCTCAGACCTGAACCAGAGCGTTCTTTGGATGGACCCACAGGTATATTGCAAAGCCGCAATTGAGCCACGCTCAATTGTGGAGCTCTGGGCTTCAGGGATGAGCCCTGAGACTAGGTGGCGACTTTGCAGGTGTGTGGAACCCCGACCCGGCGTTATATAAAAGTACGAACGCGTGCTCGTTGGGGTTTAGTAAAATGTTTCCTTATAATGGCGATTAACGTGATTTATTTTCTTTTTTTTTATCTTACAAAATTGAATAACGCGTTGCAGCTTTAATTATTTGAGAAAAAAATAACATTATAAAATCGATTGTGGTTTTAATTTCAGGTTTCAATATCGTTAAATCAATCAAGAAGTGCGATACCTGTGAAAAACGAACGAAGTACCTGTGGGTCAAAAGGTTTAGATTATATTAAAGTCGTAAAAGTTACATCGACAAATATATTGTGACAAGGGGTGTTTTTTTTTGCCTGCCACCGTAGTAGGGTTGGAATCCCTAAAATCCGCAATTAGTGGGTGCCCCGGTATTTGTACCAATCCAGGTGCACGTAACAAATTTAATTGGTTAAGTGGGTGCAGGGAAATCTCCCGGGTATCGTAGAGGGTAACGAACCAATTAACGTAATTCCGCTAATGGGTTTGTGGGTTATTGTAAACCCTATTAAACGCATTAGAAATTTAATCGGTTATTAGCTTACGAATACAGGGGCTTTTGGCCCTAACTGGTTAGCGTAAACCCTATTAAAATTTAAACCAATTACAATGGCGTGCACAATCCATAAAAACCACACCAAACATTTTGGATTTGCAATGCAAGCGAGCGTTGCAATACCTGAAAATTAGGCCTAAATCGAACGTTAATTCTTAGCGATCCCTACTGTAAGTACAGGGGGTTAGGTGCTAAATTAGCGCTTATTACAAACAGTTTCGCACAAAAACAGCAATATCTTCGTTAATACACGTATTGTAAAAATGCCATAACGAAAATAAAACGTAAAGTTTAGGTTTTCCAGCGATGCAAAATGCATTTTAGTGCATAAATTAAAACTTTTACGGGTTTATAATCTGTGAGCAATATGGGTTACTAACAGGGGCTTAAATATTAGCCTAGGTGCGGCGTGGTGTTAATTGCGCCATTAAAGCCTGTAATTCCAGGGCTTAAATATATTAAATTAATCTACTAATTTTGGGATTAATAATTCAAATTCATTGGTGGGGAAAACTTCGTTTTATCTCCCTTATATATTTTCCGATATCGGAATGGGGTTCCGCACGCCAGAAAACGTTCCGATACCGCACACGATTTTCCGAAAAAACATTTTATATGGGTTTTGGAAAAAACACCCTTATTTCCATATAAACCATTTCTGGGTTCGTACTAATTTGCTAATTTGGTGCAATTTTTAACCCGGTATAGGGTAGCTAATTCGTAGGGGCAGGGTGGGTGTTAAACCCGGTACAGGGTAAACCCCACTCGCTGACCGTTAAACCGCAACTCCTGCAACACACAGAATATAGCGGAAAATCCGATAACCCCAACAGCCCCACTTCGGCAATATTCAATTGTTAACAATGTGGGTTGCTAACAGGGGTTTAGGCATTAGCCTAGGTGCGGCGTGGTGCTAGTTGCGCTATAAGGCCTGTAATTACAGGGCTTAAATACACTAAATTATTCACTAAAATGGTTCACTAATTTTGGGATTAATAGATTCGATTTATTGGTGGGGGAAACTTTGCTTTATCTCCCTTATATACTTTCCGACATCGAAATGGGGGTCCGTACGCCAGAAAGCGTTCCGGTACCGCACACGATTTCCCGAAAAAATTATTTTATATGCGTTGTTCAAAAAACACCCTTATTTTTATATAAACCATTTCTGGTTTCGCACTAATTTGCTAATTTGGTGAAAATTTCAACCCGGTACAGGGTGAAACCCCATACGCTGACATTTTGAATCGCAATTCCTGCAATATACAAAATATAGCGGAAAATCCGACAGCCCCAACAGCCCCCCTTCGGCACTATCTATTGTGGCTTATATACAAATAAAAGTGGACCCATTACATGCTAAATAACGCATATAATTAACACTATTGTGGCTTATATACAAATAGAAGTGGAACCATTACATGCTAAATAACGCATATAATTAACAGTACCGAAATATAAGTAAGGCGGGATGTAAAAGAAATACCCCTGATTATTATACCTAAAAATTAGCTTCCGTATAATAGGTATTATAATCTGGTTGAATACGATCCGTTTTTATTTTAATTTATTTTTTTATATAAATAAAAAAAATAGAACGCGCGCCGAAATACCTTTCAGGAGGTTGTTAACGGACGGCTAATAAGCCGGGCCGAGCCCGGCGATATATAATATTACTACTACTACTATTTAGAAGGCGGATATTGCTTTAGTAAAGGCCCCATCAAATTCCAGTAGTATTCTGGAAGACATCGAAGGTGTTGGTGACATGCCATTGTAATTGGCGACCCGAATGCCATGGGTACTTAAGGCGGGACCCATCGTGCGTGATGAAGCACCAGTTTCTAGAATTGTTTTTTTTTTTTTTTTTTTTTTTTCAGCTACTTGGCCGTTACAAAGCTATGTGGAACACGAGAATGCCAGTAACTTGCGATTTGAAATCGGCAGAACTTCCAGTACGGGTAACATTTACCAAACCGAGTTCTAACAGGATAGCAATGCAAATATTATTGGCCAAATTCCCGGGTATTATGACCCGCCGACAACATCCTCAAAGCGTCGCTATCCATAAATTCTCGAAGGGATTCTGCTTCCACGTTTAACCTGTCATTGGAGCCCACCACATTGCAACCACGGTTATTTGAGCATCGGGCTCGAGCACATTGATGCATTAGCGAGGTAGCTAGGGACCGTGCTGGATTACAATGCACTGTATACGTTCAACTTTTGATTGAATCCGTATGTGGGCCGAAGGGGGGTATGGGGTAAGCAGCAGTCTGCATGCAGTGGGGTGGGTAATCATAGTTAGCTGATACCCCCTGATCAGTATCGAACCCTCAGCTGTACAGGCCCCGCCTCTGCCTCTGTCTGCACCCGACATTCAAGCCTGCCCTCCTCCGCATCCGACGGTCCCGTTTGCAACTGAGGTCCATCCACTCTTTGCATTGCGCTTTTTCGTCTCTGCGCTCTGTCATATCAAAGGCGACGAAACTACAAGACCTCCTGGTGAAGCAAAAGCAGGCAATCGAGAAGGAAAAGAACAAGGCTTCGAAAATCTTGAGCAGTGTGCGCCAGGACGGTCAAATTCAAGGTCGAGCCAATAAATATAACCAGATAGCTTGGGCCCTAGCTGTAGCGCGATATGGTGAACCAACGGCTCCATCCGACGACAAACCACCGAAGGGTCACGAACCAGTAATGGAAAAGCTGACAATTTGCGCCCAAATCGGCCTTTCCCGTGGCCTGACATAAACAGATTGTCAACTTGTCCTGTCTTACCCCGAGATCCTCGACCAGAAAATGACGGCACTCAACGATAACCTTAAAAAGTTTGATGAAATCCAGTGGGTGCAATATTACACAGGGCTATGTGTCGAGAGGAGAGACGTGCCGAGGAAACCGAAATTCCATTGACGGAAAGGCTGTCCACATTTTGGCACCAAGGTATGTATGCTCGAGTATCCATTTCTCAATTCGATCTGCTAACTGGCGACACAGAGGGGATTGTGACAATATATGGAAGCTTTTTAGACAAGTTCATTCTTGGTCTTCACCGCTTTTCCGCAACGGACATATCAAAGGGCGCCTCTGAGGGTCCCGAGAATCCTCCTGCGCCTATCGACGTAACAGACTATTCCACCGCGTATCGTAAGACACCTCCATCCTCTCCCTCTTGTGGGTTTCCACATCCCACAGACAGGCCCCCCTTGGCCTCCACGCCAGATGCGTCCGCCCACGGCATCCCACCACGGAAACTACTTCACTCCGAGATTGATCCCGGCCGAGACCCAACACTCCCCAGGACTCTGCCTTAGGTCAATATGTTGACCCGATTTGTAAGTCGATTTTTTCCCAACCACTGTCTACCATCCGAGCGCAGTGACATGGTCTCTTCCATCGATGCTAATCCGACGGTAGCTAGGTCGAAAGGGGAACCGCTCAGTCTCCCCTGCCGATAGCGACCTCAGCACACAACCCTTTGTTCACGGGGCATCTGCTCAGTATCACAACGCTCGTAAGCACACCCCTCGCTACCGCCGCTGCGCTCAACCCTAACACCCTCAGTGATCACTTGCGATATCACGTCCTCTAAAAAGCAGCTCCTATGATTTCAAGCGACTGTGGTGGCGGTGACTGACCTGATATATCCAAACCAGCTCTAGAGGCTCCACTCCACCTCTCCGTTCCTCGGCAGCTGCAGCATTCCCTGTCTTCGGCATCGTATGCAACTATACAAGGGCAGTTCTGCAGTATGTCATAAACCGCCTTTGTTTTTTCGAGGCAATATTGACAGGATTGTTGTACAGATTCGATTGAGAGAAATATCCAATCTGACCATGGCCCACCCAAACGGCGGCGGATCCAAGAGCTACCAGGGAACGCATACCTCAGCAACAACCCCCTCCCGACTCTGAACCCGTTCTGAACCGGCGCCGACAAAACAGCCGCGATTTCGAACAAAACACTCTGGGTTATAGCCCGAGCCTCTCAATACTTGGTAAGGCGCCTCTTTTTCTATTCCTCTTGGCTTCATCTAACCTTCAGCCGGTCTTGCTTTGCCGACAGACCAGGTTTTACCGGGCGGCCAACCACCGTTTTTAGGTCTATCTGTGAATCCTCAAACACCAGCGATTCTTAACGACAACCAAATGGTGAAGGAACGAACTCCCGGCCTGCCGACGGTTTCCACGAGCCAATCCGCAGAGCGCAACATGTTATCGACAATGGCGATTGGTTCCATTATCGAATCCTTACCGGAGACACAGAATCGCACATCTGGCAGGAATTATCCAGCGGAAGACGCAGTGGCAGACTCACACAATGATCAAGGCGCCGTCTCTGTTAAATCCACCATAGATGATGGCTGGGGTCCAATATTTGGGAAAGTGAATTTCATGCACGATCTTGCCTACAACAGAGTTTTCATCTTTGCAGACACCCCTCCCGATGTGCCCGAGCCGGGGAGTCAACTAGAGACCGATATAACGGATTTTTCAAAAGGGATTTTCCCACTGGAACGAGAACGAGGCTGCTGAAAAAGTCGTTCACTTATACAATAACTTCTGGAGACCCGAGGGACCGCGCATTATGTTTTCGATTCTAGAAAACCCGCGAGTACAAAATGTCATAAGACATTTTTTTTCAAATCAGAGCAGCGCACGATCTGGCATTGCTCGTGGTGGATGCCTATTACGGAGTGGCGTACCTGGGCGACTGCCAACCGTGATTAGCTCCACCTTACGTGACAAGGCGCCAGGGTGAGTTTGTTATTTGTTCGTTTAGGCGCGTGTACGCGATTGGCACTGCGTGCCTTTCTTCTTTCTTTGCACTTAGCTTTAGATCTTCGAATAGAATCGCCCCTATATTGCAGCCTCGTCTCTTTAGGATCGCTTTCGTGACAAAGGTGAAACTGATCGACCTTTTATCGAGAAAGAGGTTTAACTTAAAAACTTAGCATATTTTATTGAATATAAATGTTTGGCAAAGTTGTTTGGTTCCGTCGGAATTCAACCCCATCATCCAGACATTCACAAATTATCCTGTACACTCAATCTTAATATCAAAACCTGCTAGGCCGGCCAAAATGCAGCATACCATTCTTTACACCATCGTTACTCTTCTCGCCGCGGCTGGCCCAGCACTTTCCGCCGATGATAATAAAACCATGTGCTTCACTGACGTTGCTGGCGGCACCTTTCGCAAAGACAACGCCGTTGCCCTTGTGGCAGCCATGCGCGTCACCCCCGACGAGGAGAATGTCATATTTTCCTCGGACGCCAACTTTGACCTTGACGCCAGTGCTCAAACCTACTTTGCAAACCTGGAATTTTTTGCGTTTAGCCGGGAGGCAACAAATGCTGTGCTTGCAGACGCCTGTGATAAAATAATTAAAGACTGTTGTCCCAGCCCCGGCCTATGGTAAGCTTTATACTTTTGTCGTTTTTCTTCATTTTCATTGTAGTTTATGCGTTTATTAACGTTGGTTTTCTGGAATAGCTCGGGAGGGAAGGCCACTGCAAAGGATGTACGCAAGAAGGGTATTACGGTTAGTATGGAATAAGCGGGACTAGCTTGTATCGAAGACAGTGGGGTTTGAGAAAATTGGAGTCATCTCAGGAACAAGCCTCTATTGAAGGCGATTAGCATGCCGGCATTCTATTTGTGTTAAAAAGGCATTTGTTGTTTTCAAGATACCATAAGTGTAGCTTTAATCTACTAGTTGAGCTTACCACGAGCCTTTCGATTTGGGTATTTTCCCCGCATCCTACTCCTAACTCTTACTGTGTGGTATTATGTTGTTCTGGGCAAGCTGGGCAATGCAGACAGAACGGCGTCGAATGTTTGATGATCCTAACCGACGTGGTCAATGAGCTTGGAACTCCGCAGTGTTCGCGACTGGATCCGACAGTTGACGAAATCGGTCGAGTTTAATCTCCTGTGTCCTGATCGTTACTAGTAGTAGTAGTAGTAGTATTAGTTAACGCCGGGCTCGGCCCGGCTTGTTAGCCGGCCGTTAGCAACCTCCCGAGGGGTATCTCGGCGCGCGTTCTATCTTCTTTATTTACACAGGGGGAAAACAAGGAGGGCAGAGGCGGATCGTGCCTGACCGGGTTCGGGCCCGGTCCTGCTTAGGGGGTTAGTTCACTGACGCGACCCCGTGCCTAAGGTGCACGGAGGGTTCGTCTGACGGCTTGTGCCGTGAAGTGTGGGTGAAAAGGCAGTAAGTCTATTCCTCGTCAGAGTTCGAGTCGTTTACGATCGGTGTCCCTAGGCGTAAAGTGCGTTCGTGGCGCGCGGGGCGCTGGCGGGCCGCTCTGGGGCGGGCGCTGAAGTAGTTGGTGGCTATCGAAAACGCCTCAAAGCTTTTCGGTTGCCCGAAGCTTGTCTGGAAGAATTTCCAGCGTTGGGCGCGATTTGGCGGCCCGGCCGGCCGGTCGTTATCAGGCCACGGCCAGTTTCTCCACACCGCCCGCGAATAGCGGCAGTGCACCGGGTGCTCAGGGGAGGTCCGCTTCCAGCACCAGGCACACGAGGTGTTTGCATCCTGGTGGTTGAAACGGTCATGGTAGGCTTTGAAATCGCCGTGGCCGGTCCTCATGGCCAAATAATGGCCCAGTAGGGGTCTTGGCAAACGCAGTTCCTCGGGCTCCTTTCTCGGTGTGTATTGGAATTTCCATTCCCTATATGCGGGGGACCGTTCACAGAGTTCTTTACGCCACCAGTCCTTCTCTATATTCGAAAGAATGGCTCTGAGGACCGTGCCGGCACCGCTATACGTGGTTTGCTGAGCCCTCGGGTCTGGGTCCGGCGGTCCGGCGGAGCCGGCCTTGGCCAGCTCGTCAGCCCGGTCGTTTCCCGGGATTCCCTGGTGCCCAGGGCACCAACGGACCCGAACCTCGGTACCTTGTTTTCGGAGTAGATCGACAAGGTCATGGAACTCCAGAAAGGCCCATTGGGACGAACGCGGCGCGTCGCCTCTAAGACCCCAAATAACCGAGGTGCTGTCCACACAAATCCAGATCCGGGCGCCTGGCTGGGCCTTGGCTGCCGCCTGTAGCCCTCTTAGGGCGCCAATCGCCTCGGCGTCGAAAACGTGGCTTTCCGGCGTAATAGATGCGGAGCCTGCGGCAAATTCCAGGCCCGCCCTAAAAGCGGCCCATCCGTACCCTATTTGGACGCAGTTGTTTTCGTGTTTTTCCGAACCATCCGTATATACCACGATATCGTCAGGTGATACCATGTCCAGCCATTCGATAAAGCGGCGGGCCGCTTCCTCTTTCGGGACTCCTCCGGTGGGGTCAGTGCGAGAATCCGGGGCATTGCGAGGTGCGCGCAACTCTAGTCTCCGGATCCGCGGGAGAAGTTGTGCAGCCGTTTGCAGGGTCGTGGCCGAATGGCCCGAGTTGCGGGCACGAGCTGTTTCACGCAGGCGGCTGACAAGGGGGTGCCCCTTGTCCGCGAGCCTTAGTCGGGCGCCGTATTTCAGGCGGGTGTAGGCCAGCGCGACGCGGGCCGAGGGTAGTCCTGCGTCCCTGAGAACAGTGGACGAGGGGGTGGTTTTATACGCCGGGAGGATTGCCCGTGCCGCTAAAACCAGCGGTTTGTTCAGTGCTTTGAGGAGTCCTCTTTGCTTGTGCGCTGGGTTGTACCATGCCTCGGCTGCGTAGGTGGCCGAGGAACCCACGCATGCCACCGCTGCCTTGCGAAGTGCAGCCGCAGGCGGTCCGTATCTTACTGCCCCAAAGCTTTTGAGGTGAGCAGCGACCGCCATTGCTTTGGCAGCCCTTTCGGCCACGTGGCGGCGCCCGTCTAGCCGTCGGCTGAACCAAAAGCCAAGCCAACGCATGCCCGGGTAACGCTCGGCCCCGGAGGCGCTTTGTCCGCGTCGACCGCCCGGTAGTTGGACCGGGGTAACCGTTCTACCATTAATCCGGATTTCCGGGTTGCGACCGTGCCTTTTCTTAGTGATATGGATCACCTCTGTCTTTTCCGCTGCAAAATGGATTTTCTCTTCCGCCGCAATTTCGTGCATATCCCGGAGTTTATCTTCCAGCCAACGTACGTTCTCCTCCAACGAGGGTGACGATTTCCATGTAAGCACGTCGTCTGCGTATGCCAGCCGCCACTTCGCACCGTTTTTGACGAGGTACGCCAGATATAGCATATATAGGATCGGGGAAAGGGGAGACCCTTGCGGGGTGCCGCACCCAAGCCGCCTAAAGCCCGTGGTCGTACCCTCCAGCCGGACTCGGGCCTGGCGGCCGCTTAAAAAGTTAATCACGAACCTAAGGAGCATTTTACTAAACCCGAGGCTCCGCATTTTCCGTATCAATCGCCCATGGAGGAGGGCGTCGAAGGCGCCTTGGACGTCGCATGCGACAAGGGTGACTTCCTCCCCGCGAGCTAAAGCCTGCTCGATATCGTGGGCGAGGGCACAAACCAGATCCGTCGCCGATCGTTTGGGTAGGGCACCGCCGTGGGTGCAGCTAAGGAGCCCGTTGTCGTGTATGGCCCAAGCTATCCGGCGTGCAACGAGCCTCTCGAGGCCTTTTCCGATGCAGGAGAGGAGGGCTATAGGCCGCCAGGATCGAACGCTGCTCCGGTCTTTCTTCCCCGTTTTCGGTAGCATCGCGACTTCGGCCTTCTTCCAAGGCGCTGGGAAATGTCCGAGTTCCAGGCAACGTTGGTAGAGCCTGCGCACCGGCTCGGCCAACGAAGCCCATCCGGCTTTTAGTAGCCGGACGGTCATTCCGTCGATGCCCGGGGACGTGCTCGTAACCCCAATGCAGGAGCGCTCCGCCTCTTCCGCACTAACCTGGGTGTCCCAAGGGATTTTAGCCTCGTCCGGCGACCAGGCCTCCAAGGGGTCTCCCTGCAGGTCATCCTCCGCCGAAAATCGGCCAAGCACCTCCCGTTGCAGTGCTTCCGCTTTTGCTAAAGGCTCGCTCACTTGCTCGCCGTTAATAACCAGCGGCGGGGACCGGAGGCGTGGTCCGGCTCCCAGCCAGCCCACCATGTTCCACAAATCCTTATCGTCGCGCAGTTGGTCGATCCGGTGCCTCCAGTACTCCCGCTTCGCGGCCCGCACCCCTTTCGTGTAAGCTTTCTCCTCGGCAGAGGCGTTTGCCCTATTTACAGCGCTCCGCTTAACCCGCTGAAATTCGGCCCAAAGCCGTTGGCAGTTTTCGGTCCACCAGGGAGCCGAGCTGCCCCTTTTTCCCGCCGGCGTACCCACGACCCACGTCACTTGCTCCCATAAAGTTGTAAATTCAGCTACCCACGCGTCCAATGCGTAGCCATCGGCCGCGGATCCCGGGTCCGGCATATCTTGCATGCCAAAAGCAAGTAGCTCCGCGAACTTTGGTAGCCGGTCGTCCCTAACTGAGACGTTGACCGCCTCCGGGCGGGGGACGCCGCGCGTCCGCAGCGTGGTATAAAGAGATTCGTGGTCGGAGCCTGTGTAAAGACTGCTGTCAACCACAGTTACCGTGCTGGGGAGGTTGGAAAAAACCATATCCAGTAAACCCCCGTCGCGGTGGGTGGGCACGCCGATATTTCCTGTAAAATGCATGCCCTGGGCTTGCGCCCATGCCGTCAGTTGATCCCCTCCGCGTGCGTCTGTGCGGCCTGGCTGGTATGCAGCAGCCGCTACGTTAAAATCGCCGCCTATCACCGTGGGTCCATTTGGCACGGTATTGCATACCATTTCCAGCGCGGCCTCAGTACCCGGAGCCCTATATACGTTAATAAACAATATTCCGTTAATTTCGAGCCAAAGTACGTCCCGCGTATTTTGGCCCTGCGGTAACCGTCGTTGTGCGGCCCCTAGGGCTGCCCCCTTCTTGACGTAGGTGAGCACCCGGGGCCGGAGCCCAGTCATGGCTTCGTAAGTGCTCGCGTGCCATTCGTCCACTGGCGCAAAGACATCATAGCCCGGGTGCGTTTGTGTAGTCGTCTTTAGCCCGCACCATGGCTCTTGGACGTTAACCAGGTCCACTTCTCTCTGGTGGCATAACTCCAACAGGCTCAGATGCACACCCATCCTTTTGCCTACGTTGGCCCAAACTACGTCGAGGCGTTCCCGCTGCATGTTGCCGAGCGAATATTTCGTCATATCAATCGATGGGTTGCTTCCAAGTCTATCACATCAGCGGGGCAAGGTTCGGCAGCCGCTGCGTCCTCCTCTATTTCGGCTGCCCAAACGATCTCGTCTTGCACGCGTTCCTGTTCAGCCTGCAGGAAGTTGCGGATGTCCGCCCCTGC
This sequence comes from Pyricularia pennisetigena, assembly GCF_004337985.1. Classification (NCBI taxonomy): domain Eukaryota; kingdom Fungi; phylum Ascomycota; class Sordariomycetes; order Magnaporthales; family Pyriculariaceae; genus Pyricularia; species Pyricularia pennisetigena. The sequence continues at coordinate 1,159,670 of NW_021940921.1, forward strand.
CGCCTCGCATGGCCGCGCTCTTTTGTTTGAAATGCTCGATCGGGAGCTCGAGGTTTGCGAATGCTGCGATGAGGTGCTTAGGACCGGGATTGCAGGTGCTGGCTTTCGGCGGGCCGCCTCAGCCCGGTCGTTGATAATCGCGGCACGGTTGGCACGTCCGATTCTGCGGATCCCCTTTAGTTTACGCTGTGAAGGTCGTTCAAGCTTCCCATTTACCACCAAAGGTCGGGCAGGGCAGTTCTCATGTCCGGATGGGAAATGGCCGTGGCAGTTAACGCATTTGGGGGCTGCCTTGCACGGCTCTTCCTCTGTCGCATGTTTTGCTTCACCACATATGCCGCAACGCGCTTGCCGTACGCAGCGACGTATTTCGCAATATCCCTGGCAGCCATCGTGGTGGTGTGTAATTTTGCGTGACTTTTCAACCTTCCGCGCACGCCCCGACACCCCAAAAAGCTGAAAAGGCTTTACGGGTTGGAGGAAAGACACTATCCACGTGCCCTCAGCCGTATGCGGGTCGTATCCATGCCTGGAAATGTGCCAGTTGACTGGCTGCTGGCCTGCTGCCACGGTAATCTCCTCCTGGATTACATCATGTACGTCCTTTCTTCCGTCCAGGCAATTGAGCGTTCGGGGCACTCCAGAGACGGCGTATGTGTGCCAGGTTGTCGGGACAGTAACTTCCCGCGCGTCCAATGCGTCCATAATGGCCTTGACTGCGTTGGGGTTGAGGAGTTTTTGCCGTGTTTCCTCAGAGGCCACCGTAACACCCCAGCCCGTGGGGGTACGTTTGGCGTTTGGGATTTCACTGTGTGGCACCGAGACCAATTCGGCCAATTTGGTGGTTACCGCGTATGGCTCCCTCGTCACCATCCGCAATTTGTCATTTACGCGGATCAGGATGCGGTTGGCCGGCTGTTCTGTCAAACGTTTCGGGGCTTGGGGGCGGTCCCGGCCCGATTGGGAGGGAGCTGCGGAGCTGTCAGGTGCATTGCCGGGCGTCGTACGTATCGGGTACGAGCGCGTGGCCGGGGTTAAAATTCGCATTGGGGCCGCCGCTGGTGGCGTGGCGGCTCGCTCGGCCCATGTGACCGATTTGTTAATGGGCGTGCCTTTGCCTTTAGAGGCCGACGACGCCGTGCCCGTCCTTGTAATTAAGATGCTGCGCCTTTCGCTGGAACTGGTCGGCGAACGCGACGGAGAGCGCGAACGCTCTTTTTCAGGGAGGGTGCGACTGAGGAACCAGCCGCTGATCACATCGTCAAGTTCGAGAACAATTCTCCTAAGCGCGGCGTCCTCCGGGGCCTGTAAGCTTTCGAGCTTGGCTGCAAAAACCTCTTCGAGCCAGCTGCCGACTGTTTCCACGTTTTCCAGCTCCTGTTGCAGTGTTTTGATGGCCAGGGCCGGGAGGCTGGAGTACCTTCCGCGGCCGGCCGGCTCAGGCGCGTTAGCGGTGCGCGTGTCGAGAGATACGTGTTCCGACTCGGCCTGGCCCTGCGGAAAAGCCTGCGGCGTGCTCTGCGGGCGCGCGCGGCGGTTTGAGACCTCTGGTGAGGCCATGACGACCGGCGCCCGGAGGGCGAAAATTCTTCAGCTGTTAAGCTTATTGGTGTGTTTGGGTGTGAATCGCTAACAAAGGTGGGTCTGACCCATGAATGTGGAGGATGCTTGATGCGCCTAATGTAATACGAGTGAAGTGTGTGATCGTTACTCCAAGCAAAGAACTAAATGTAGACAGTTGAATAGGCCGTCCAAGTATTGCAGACTCCGGTGCAAGGCCGGAGGCCTGCCCGAACCCACGGCGCCATTACATAGGCAGACGATTTCTATTGCTTTGCAATGTGCGAGTAACTTTTGCCAGCTTGAATACCAAGACTGGTCAACCGTCCAGCAGGGTCCGGATGTTCTTCTAGCATGATTTGAGGAACCCGTGGAGAGATACTAATTGACAGAACAATTAACAAGATTCCAGAACTTTGAATAGTGAATTCCGTGTTAACAGATTTAGCCAATCATTATAACCCCACGTCCCCACCTAGGAGTTATATACTATAAGCCAATCTGAATAATCCCCGGCTTATTGTATGTAAAACAGTGCCCAGAGATATTACCAGGTACCCAGGTTATTTATTTTAAATAATTCTAATTATACGTCTTTTGCATTTTACCAAGTACACTGGCAACTTGTGCTCAATCGGAGTGGCCGTGTCTGAGAGTCATGCTATTAAGCTATTTAGGGCCTGTGTTTCCAAATTTCCAGATATTTGGCCATACAACGTAGACACACAGATCTTCAAAGTCCTCAAAATTGACTACATCGGTATTATGTTGAATCCCATTTCCAACGGGTTCTAGCGTTTCCGCTGCCTGGGGGCCATCTTGTGCATTTCTTGTACTGCGTGGCCGTTATCCCACGTTGGTGCAGACGCGTGTCTTACCGATTAAAAGAATGCATGAACGGGCGCGGCAATCCCTTACTATGCCCTTTTATTTACTCTGCGGCGCCAGTGTTTAGGCTGCTTGCGCTACTGTGGTACTGAATCTGCCTCTATATCAGATACTTGCCGCAGTTGTGCGGAAGATTTATTTCCGCGACTAGGGAATTAATTAAGTTTAAATGCTTTGTCAAAAGTACCTCTCTTTGAAGCCTAACGCGAGTACATAAGAAAACCATATACCTCCTTCCACGTTGGGTACTTATCTTCCTTTTCCTCGTGGGCTTTTAACTGATAACCATTCTTTTCTTAATATTGCCTTTTACCTTCCATCTCTCCACGATATTTCGTGAGCTGCCTTGCCCTTCATTGCTGAGTACACCAAGTTTAATATTGCGTCGCTTTCAAAGCATTCAAAATGCATTTCTCCACACTCTCAGCTCTTGGCCATCCTCGCTCTCAGCGCGACGGTCCTGAGCGCTGCGACGCCAATTGCCGCCAGTGCGGATGATGGATACCCGGGTGGTCCTCGTGCCGCCGCGGCCTGCCAAGTCCCAAGACTCCATGTCCGCGCAGAGCGTTCACGGTTCAAGTGGGGAAACCCTGATCCTTACACCAAGCTGGACGTTCAGGACCCCGATGAAAAGCAACCTAATGTGGCTCAAAGGGTCTGGGATGCATGTCGTTACCAACCTCTTCGCGTGATGTTGAAAAGTTGGCTCGAAAGCGAAAAGCCACGCCCCGGATATACGGCCTGGCTAGAACATAAGGATGAACAGCGTGCCAAAAAGGCTGAAAAGCAGTGGAGGAAAGACGCTGAACGTAGATTTGAGGTTATGAGAATCAGTCATGAGAAGTCGCAAAAAAAGGAGACGGAAAAATTGAAGAAGCATTCGCAGCTAGTGGGAAGTTTGCATGAACAAAACTTTGTTCAAGGTAGATATGGGCTAATTAGTATGAGCCTAACTCAAATGCCAGGGAATTTAATGTTGGATATTAGTCCACACCGCAAAAGCACAAATTTCAAAACAGTCCAATCAGTCTTCGAAAGTTAATTTAAACTACTCGGATTCCAACGTTTGTCAGTATCCTACCTGTGAGCAGTCCATTACCACATGATCGCATGTACGTAGGGCCTTTCAAGCCTCTGTATACCTACCTTGTTTATTCTGGCACTTTAACATTTGCGGCAGGCTTTTTAGCACCAAGGAAAAGTCGCATCACACGAAAAGCCCTATGTTCTTAAAATAAGGATATCTGTGATTAGTAATCGCAGGTAATCCCAATAGTAAACGAGATATATTATTTTTTCTGCAAAGGAGAGATATATTTCAATAGGCGGCGTAAGTGGTGTTAACCGACAATTCTATTCACAAAAGTCCCAGCAGCCAATCTGCGGAGAGTCCATCATCCTCTAATTTTACCTCCGTGGGTGATTTGATTCAATCGAGAACGATTTGACACACTGGCGAACTAAGACAACTACTAATATACTACTTGTTAGTCAATATCTTCCTCGTTGTTTTCGCCCTTTGCCACAAAAAGCGTTTTATCCTACCAAATATATGTTTATGACTTTGCGCTTTAAATTTGACCGAAAGTGCGGAGGTAAAGCACTGCCAGACATCTATTAAACCTGATGACAGGGATCCAGCTGGATCGTCCTTCGTATACAGAATTCCTGACACGGGGCATAAATCTATACATTAATAATTTGTTCTATTAATATATTATCGGATTGACCGGTCTGTATCTAACGAGTTTCGTCGATCCTTTCCTCTCCAGTACTTCACCAGATGTGTAAGCTCATTGGTCATCTTTATCGACGTATAACCTTACAGATATAGCAACCATGACATGGTTTTCTCTGAATAGCTGAAATATACTAATATATGCATTGTGTATTGTTCTTAATTTGGCCTTCAATCAAATATATACGCGTCGACGCGACTATAAAAGCCAGTGTCACACGCACCTTAACTCGTTTGTTTTTGTCACTCATATATATATCCACCTCGCACTGGCCTTATTCCTCTTGTCAAATCTCCACCTCGGAACTCATTCGCCTCTTTGCAGCCGCGATACTATCCGTTAAAATGCGCGCTTTCAGATTCGTTCAAATCTGGGCCCTGTTTGCCATCGGCGCCGCAGCCATTCCAACCCCAGTCAATGTCCCTGCGGCTCTGACTAGCCAGTTGGAGCCCCGCGCCGAGGAAGGCGGTTCTGCGGGCAACAATATCCATCCTCAATCGCAGGAGAAGTCGCCTTTGACATGCATTTGGTGCGGCAAGAAGAAGAGTGGAGGTGTTGCTTTGGTGGGGCATATGGTATACAATCACGGAAACGATGAACTGGTAGCAAGAATAGGAAAAGACGCTCAACACAACAGATACGAGAAAGACAAGGAAGGATTCAGATATTACAAGAAGTACCCCGGTGTAAAGCTTCCTCCCCAAACGTGGAGAGGTACGGGGAAGATGCCAGAACAGGATGTATCTACTGGCTCAGAGTGAGATGCATCGTTTTTCGACATTTCACCTACTCAAGTACAGCCGAAGGCGTCTAAAATATACGCGCAGTGGTGCAGTCTATTTATTACGTGGGATGAGCGTCTGCGCACATACCCATGCTTATAGGATATATAATATATTTCCATTTATGGACTATCTTGTTCTTCGGGGCTTGGAAGCTACAAGCCTCATTCCGTAGTGGATGGTACTTGGTATGTATATTGCAGACACTGCTACATACCAAACCCAAATCTTGAACAATTGCAACTATCACAAAAGTATCCATTTTTGTATTTCTTGTCTCCAATGATTAAATGGGTGGTGGAAAATTTCCACCGCCTGGAAATTCTTCTCGGCCTAGGGCGGTAGCCCTCAAATATGTACAGCATTTGGGCTTTTTACTGCGAAACCGTGAGAACTCTTGGATGTGAGTATAGGCAGGACTCCGATATGGAGCGATCAGCAGCTTGGCCGGTGTTCCCCAAGTCGCGTCACCGTTATTGTTATAACACATCTACGGGCATTTGATTCATTGGTTTGTGTTGGGTCTCAAACATAATTACGGTAAAGTGGTGATAATTTGCCCTGGGTTGGTCGTGTTGCCAATTTTGTGACACCAAGCTACCACTAATCGCTGGCTAATAGTAGTAATAGTAGTAGTGGTAGTAGTAGTAGTAGTGGTAGTAGTAGAAGTAGTGGTAGTAGTAATAATAGTGGTAATAGTAGTAATAGTGGTAGTAGTAGTAGTAATAGTAGTAATAGTAGTATTTAAGGCCGGGCTCGGCCCGGCTTGTTAGCTGGCTGTTAGCAACTTCCCGAAAAATATTTCAGCGCGCGTTCTATGTTTTTTATTTACATAAGAAAAAACAAAAAAATAAAAACGGATCATATTTAACCGGGTTCGGGTCCGATTTTATTTAAAAAGTTGATTTATTAACGGTCAATAACGTAAAATCTAAATAAAACAAAATTAAATTTATTTTTGGTCCGAATTTAAATCGTTTGAAATCGGTATTTTTGAACGTAAAATATATTCGCAACGCGCGGGACGTTAACGGACCATTTTGGGGCGGGCGTTAAAATAATTAATAATTTTCGAAAATATTTTAAAAATCTTCGGTTATCCGAAGTTTATTTGAAAAGAGTTCCGGCGTTAGGCGCGGTTTGGCGGCCCGATTAACCAGCCGTTATTGAATTACGGATAGTCTTTCTATACCGCCCGTGAATAGCGGTAATATTCCGGATATTTAGGAGGTGTCCGTTTCCAGCACCAGGGATACGGGGTATTTGCAGAGTGGGGATGAAAAAAACAAAAGGATGATTATACAGCTCCGCTGTTATAGGCGGAACCCATATTTTAATTAAAAACAAAGAGTGCGGTAATGAGCTTAAATCCCGGTCCAAAAAGGATAAATGTGATTTGGAATTAAAAGTAAAGAAAGAATTAAATATTAACTAAATTCCAAGATATAAAGCGACCAAGTAAATAACAATGAAGTGAATTCGAAGAGTGCCCCACCTTTATAGGTTCCAGACCTCATGTTCTCGTCCTTTACCTTTTAACCAGCACTTTGCGGAGTTTGAAACTAAATGCAGGAAGAGAACGTCAATTTGGAGCTTGCGAGAAGCACAGCATTATCTGCCAAGCAAACCGGCACACTGCTGAAATATAAACGGAACCGGCATAATGGAAGGGTTTCGAGTATAGCTTGATTAATAAAAAGACCTTTTATTTTGGACCTGGTGCGTTGGAGCGTTGGAGCGTTGGAACGTTGGGACCTTGGAACGTTGGAACGTTGGAACGTATATTAATGCAGCTCTAGGCTGGATAAATGCGGAAATATAGGACCAGTTCTCAAATACGACGGCCAGGTATATTCAAAAACAGTGCGCTCTGGTCTTCCGAGCTCCAGCAATCGCCACCTGCCATTGTAAATCGCTGTTTTCACATTTTGCCGCTGTTTTAGCTGTTGGCCATGGTTCGAGGAGGTACTAACTTGGGCGTCGAACCGCTAAAACTTTGTTCCTGCGTATACTAGCGTGCAACTCCATTTTCTTATTATACAGTTTGCCAATTTTCAGTTTGGTTTGCGTTTGCGTTTGCAAACCATTTCCACGATTCCATCATCTGTTTCTGAACGGATTCAGTCGGCCACGCATGGTCTCGTGAGGTGCGGCAAAGTATGTCCAAAAGTGTTTCCTGATTGTTTCGGTTTTCAAAAAGAGCACCGACTGTAAAATAATCCCTACCAAAATACTAGCTGGTAATCGTTAACAATAGCGGTGCGCCGCTTATATACTTAATTTTAACGTTTTACCGGTATCGGGTAGTCTCAGGGCTCATCCCTGAAGCCCAAAGCTCCACAATTAATCCACTCCGTTCGCTTCGCTCCACTTCGTGGCTTAATTGCGGTTTTGCAATATATTTGTGGGTCTATCCAAAGAACGTTTTGGTTCAGGTTTGAGGACAATTTGTCGATTGTCGCCGTTTATAGCGGTATTTTTGGCCTTTTTTAAACCGAAACTCCTTTATTATTCCACAACCACGCATAATATTGAAAAAATAAAATATCGTTGAAAATAGCGTTTAATACCGCTATTAGCAGCAATTCGATCTATTTTGTTATCTGCTATAATGGCCGAATTCGATACCACCTGCCTTTAATCCGTTTATAGCGGTACTGTTTTTTCGATTTTCTTTTCGATTTTCGATTTTTTTTAATATTATTTTTAATTTTTGACCAAATTTTATAATTTTTGCACGTGGAGGGTCGTGTATGCTTATATATCGTTATACTAGATCTTGGTGCATATACCAAATTATATAAACAGTTAAATAGGCGGATAGCAAAGTATATACTTTTTTATATATAATTTACAATCGAAACTCGTTTATATTTCTACCAATTTTAACGATAATAAAATCAAAACTTCAGAAGTCCAATGACATATATAAACAAACGTCCAAATCCAATCCTGCCTATAATATCGGCTTTAAAAACTGTTTGATAAAAGAAAATATTAAATGTGTATTTTATAAATCTTTTTGCTTTATTTAATTAATTTTATATTATTTCTGTTTTGCAGCCAAATTCTGTGGTTTTTACACGTGAGGGGTGGCATATATTTATTTAATATAATATTTCATTTTGGTACGTATATTTGATTGTATAAGCCGTTAACTATGCGGATAGGTAAGGTGTATCCAATTTTATATATATTTTGCAATCGAAATGCTTTTACATTTTTACCAATTTTAACATTAATAAAACCAAAATTTGTATAATTGGATTATGTATATAAATAAACGTCAACGTAAAGCCTGATTTACAATACCGGCCCTTTATATTCTTTTATGTAAAGAAATGCTAAATTACGTTATTTTTATATTTTTTGCTTTATTTAATTAAATAGAATTTATAAAAGAAAAACTGATATAACATTTTTTCACAAAATGATATAAGAATGCATTAATTAAAAATATTTTCATTTTACCAATATTTACGTAAATTATTTAGTTTTTTAACAAATTGTCAATTTATATCAAAATATTAATAAAACTTTTGTTTTAATCGATTATTGCATGCACTTTGCAGTGTTAGGTATATTTAGCTAAAAAAACTGTAACTTAAACTAAAATTAGTATTTTGTACCATTATATAAAATAAAAATTAAATATAATGAAAAATTACAAATTTTACTTAATATTTTAATATCTTTCCATATATAGTAGCTATTAAAACGCGGCCGGCATTCAAATAATCAACAAACTCCAATAAACTCAACGCAAACTACCGTATATTTTTATGATTTCTATTTGTTTTTTTATTTGAATATTTAATTATATATCATAATTACACCATTTTCTTTTGCCATTATAATGCGAATATATTGTATATACCCGCTATAAACGGTAAAATACCACAAAGTATCCTTATATTAGTAAAATAATTATTAACGATATCGCAACATTAAATATATTATTAATAATACCGTTATAAACGGCGAAATGCGACAAATTATCGTTGGTGGTACCGCCATGAACGGCGAAATGCGACAAGATGTCCTCAGATTAGAACGAGCGCGATCTTTTCGGCCAATGTAATTGGTCGAAAAACCATGTGGCTGAAAGGTACATGGAGCGTTCGGTCCCCACTGCGAAGCAGGGGGGTCTATTCTGAGCACTGAGACTAGGTATCGGGTTCCGAATCCGAATCCGAATATAATTTTACAATTCCGTTAATAGCGGAATTAACCTCCTATTCCAGAGCGTTATACGCTACGCATTCGCTAACGTCACCTGGAATTGAACCCGTAAATAATTTGAAATTTATTAAAATTATAATTATTCCAGCGATTAATTCCCTGGAATTGGAGGATTCAATATTTTTCGCAGTAATGAAATCCGAATTTGGGTTTTTACCCTTTTTTCGTAATTTGGAAATGTTTTTCTACCTATTATTCGATTTCTGGTGCTTTTTTCAGCGTTTTCTTTCCCCGAGTTTTATTTTTCAAATTTATAATTAGCGGTTTTAGCCGTAAACCCGTTAGGTATTGCGTTGGCGTTCGGGCCAGGTAAAAACTACCCCTTCCAGGGCCCGTCAATCTTAATTTCGTATATTTACGGGGTAAATTTGCACGTTAGTATTCGTTAAACTAGTTACCAGGGAATTACAACGGTTGTTAAATTGTGGTATTAATCCTTTAAATTTCGAAAAATTTAAAGCGTGGAATTCCCGATATAACGAATTTCGGCTTATTTCGGGTGGAACGCAATAGCTATTTCCCAGGGTTTTATAAGCCGTTACGGGGTTGGAATACCATGCAACGGATTTTAAAGGTTCCTTAATTAAGCTATTTTTTATAAACAATAATAGGATTAATTGCTCGTATTCCGGCAGGGTATAGCCAATTTCAGGGTTGGAAATAAATTCCCCTGCTTTTATAGCCCTGAATTGCACTATTAACGCCTGTTTCCACAAATCGTGATTGCTAACCCCTATTAATTTACAATTTTCGGGGAAGTAAAATACCCGTTTCGATAGTTTTTAACGTATCCCGTCACTTAAAATTAGGGTATTAAGTGGATTAGGGGGTGCGGTAGCGGGTTTAATTTCTGAATACCATTGAAATTAATGGAATTACCGGTTTAAGGGCTAGCAGGGCAGTTAATTGTTAAATTGTCTTATAAAATTAGTTTATTTGCGTAATTAAAGCTTTTAATTGCAGGTTTTGGGCCTGTAATTGAGCGGTTAAAATTTCGTTCGGGCTGGGTTTAGGCCCCCTATTTGTTGGAATTAGGCCTGGAAGGCCCGATATAAAATTGTTTTCCATTATAGGGTAGGCTGAATTATAATTGTAAATTGCTTATTTATAACTATAGCTAACTAACCTAATCGTTTCAGGGTAAATACCCTATTAATTTTAAGATTTGCTATGCCGTTTGCCTTTCAACGGCTGTAAACCTGTAATTGCCAATTACAGGGTTTATTGCTATTTTCAATGGTCGAAGTCCATTAAAACACAGGGTTGGAATCCCTGAAATCCGCAATTAATGGGTGCCCTGGTGTTTGTCCCAATCCAGGTGCACGTAACGAATTCAATTCGCCAAATGGGTGCAGGGTAATTTGCAGGGTATCGTGCAAAGTAGCACGCAGGATATCGTATAGCGTAACAAGCCAACTAGCGTAATTCCGCTAGTGGGTTTATGGGCTATTATAAACCCTATTAAACGCACTAGAATTCAATGGGTTTGTGGGTTAGTGTAAACTCTATGGAATGCATTAAAGATTTAATGGGCTATTAGCGAACGAATACAGGGGCTTTTGGCCCTAACTGGCTCGCGTAAACCCTATTAAGATTTAAGCCAATTACAGTAGCATGCACGATCCACAAAAACCATACCAAAAATTTTGGATTTGCAATGCAAGCGAGCGCTGCAATACCTGAAAATTAGGCCTAAATCGAACGTTAATTTTAACGATCCCCATTGTAAATGCAGGTGGTAAAATGCTAAATTAACGCCCAAAACTAACAATTTCGCATAACACAGCTATATTTTTGTCAATATACGTGCTGTAAGGATGCGATAATTAGTCTCAGTGCTCAGACTAGACCCCCCTGCTCCGCAGTGGGGACCGAGCGCTCCATGTACCTTTCAGCCACATGGCTTTTCGACCAATTACATTGGCCGAAAAGATCGCGCTCGTTCTAGTTTGAGGACATTTTGTCGCATTTCGCCGTTTATAACGGTATTATTAATAATATACCTAATATTGCGATATCGCTAATAATTATTTTATTAATATAAGGATAATTTTTAATATTTTACCGTTTATAGCGGGTTTCTATAATATATTCGCATTCTAATAGCAAAAGGGAATGGTATAACTATAATATATAATTAGATATTTGAATAAAAAAACAAATAAAAATTATAAAAACTTATAGTAGTTTGCGTTGAATTAATTGAAGTTTGTTAATTATTTGAATGCCGGCCGCGTTTTAATAACTACTGTATATGGAAAGATATTAAAATATTAAATAAAATCTGTAATTTCTTATTATATTTAATTTTTATTTTGAATAATGGTATATAATAGTAACTTTAATTGAAATTACAGTTTTTAAAGCTTAGCAAACCTAACACTGCGAAATGCATGCAATTATCGATTAAAATAAAAGTTTTATTAATATTTTTATATAAATTAACAATTTGTTAAAAAATTAAATAATTTACGCAAATATTAGTAAAATGAAAATATTTTTAATTCATACATTCCTTTATAAGTTTGTTAGTAAATCTTGGATCAGTTTTTTTTTATAAATTTTTATCAATTAAATAAAGCAAAAAATATAAAAATAACACAAATCTAGCATTTTTTATTATAAAAAAATAAAAAGGGCCGGTATTGTAAATGGGGTTTCACGTTGACGTTTATTTATATACACAATCCACTTTTACAAACTTTGATTTTATTAATGTTAAAATTGGTAAAAATATAAAAACATTTCGATTGCAAAATATATATAAAATTGGATACACTTTACCTATCCGCATATTTAACCGTTAAAATAATTAAATAAAAGTACAAAAGTGAAGTTGTATATGAGATATATATACCACCCCCAACGTGCAGAAACCACAAAATTTGGCTGCAAAACAAAAATAATATAAAATTAATTAAATAAAGCAAAAAAATTTATAAAATACATATTTACCATTTTCTTTTATTAAACACTTTTTAAAACCGATATTATAGGCAGCACTGGATTGAGACGTTTGTTTATTCACGTAATCGGACTTTTGAAAATTTGGTTTTATTATCGTTAAAATTGGTAAAAATATAAACGAGTTTCGATTGTAAACTATATATAAAAAAATATATATTTTGCCTATCCGCCTATTTAACTGCTTATATAATCTAACATATGCACCAAAATTTAGTATAGCGATATATAAACATATACGACCCTCCACGTGCAAAAATTATTAAATTTAGTCAAAAATTAAAAATAATATTAAAAAAAATCGAAAATCGAAAAAAAATCGAAAAAACAGTACCGCTATAAACGGATTAAGGGCAGGTGGTATCGAATTCGGCCATTATAACAAATAATAAAATAAATCGAATTGCTGCTAATAGCGGTATTAAACGCTATTTTTAACGATGATTTATTTTTTCAATATTATGCGTGGTTGTGGAATAATAAAGGAGTTTCGGTTAAAAAAAGGCTAAAAATACCGCCATAAACGGCGAAAATCGACAAATTATCCTCAGACCTGAACTAGAGCGTTTTTTGGATGGACCCACAGGTACATTGCAAAGCCGCAATTGAGCCACGAAGTGGAGCGAAGCGAACGGAGTGGATCAATTGTGGAGCTTTGGGCTTTAGGGATGAGCCCTGAGACTATGCGATAATAACTAAAATAAAACCTAAAATTCAGGCTTTCCAGCGATGCAAAATGCACTTTGGCTCGCAAATTAAAAAGTTTACGGGCTTATAACCTGTTAATAGTATGGGTTACTAACAGGGGTTTAGCCATTAGCCTAGGTGCGGCGTGGTGCTAAATGCGCTATAAATATTGGTAATTACAGGGTTTAAATATATTAAATTGTTTATTAAAATAGTTTACTAATTTTGGGATTAATAACTTAAACTTATTAATGGGGGAAGTTTTACTTTATTTCCCTTAAATATTATCCGATATTAAAATGGGGATCCGCACCCTTAAAAACGTTCCGGTGCCGCACACGATTTTCCGAAAAATTATTTTGTATACGTTATTAAAAAAACACCCTTATTTCCATATAACCCATTTTTAGGTTCGCACTAATTTGCTAATTTGGCGTAAGTTTTAACCCGATACAGGGTAGTTGATTCGTAGGTACAGGGTGGGTGTTACACCCGGGATAGGGTAAACCCTATTCGATGACCTTTGAATCGCAACTCCTGTAACACAAAATATAATGAAAAGTCCGACAGCCCCAGTAGCCCCACTTGGGCACTATTCATTGTGGCTAATGTAAAAGTAAGAGTGGACCCATTATATGCTAAATCTCGCATTTAATTAACAGATTGCCTGCAGGAGAATTTATTTATAATATGCGAATTTGGAAACGTATTCATGTACGATAACGTTTCTACCGATATATGTTAAATATATGCGTTTATTAGCATGTGATAGGTCCATGTTTATTTATATATAAGCTACAATAAATAGTGCCGAAACAGGGCTGTCGGTAATCTCAGGGCTCATCCCTAAAGCCCAAAGCTCCACAATTAATCCACTTCGTTCGCTTCGCTCCACTTCGTGGCTCAATTGCGGCTTTGCAATGTACCTGTGGGTCCATCCAAAAAAACGCTTTGGTTCAGGTTTGAGGACAATTTGTCGATTTTCGCCGTTTATGGCGGTATTTTTGGCCTTTTTTTAACCGAAACTCCTTTATTATTCCATAATTATATATAATATTAAAAAAATAAAACATCGTTGAAAATAGCGTTTAATACCGCTATTAGCAGCAGTTCGATTTATTTTTTTATTTGTTATTATGGCCGAATTCGATACCACCTGCCCTTAATCCGTTCATGGCGGTACTGTTTTTTCGATTTTTTTTTTGATTTTCGATTTTTTTTGATATTATTTTTAATTTCTGACCAAATTTTATAATTTTTGCACGTGGAGGGTCGTATATATTAATATATTGTTATGCTAAACTTTGGTGTATATACCACATTATATAAGCAGTTAAATAAGCGGATAGGCAAAATATATATTTTTTTATATATAATTTACAATTGAAACTCGCTTATACTTTTACCAATTTTAACGATAATAAAACCAAAACTTCAGAGATTCGATTACGTATATAAACAAACGTCCAATCTTTCTCTTACTTATAATATCGGTTTTAAAAACTGTTTTATAAAAAGAAATGCTAAATGTGTATTTTATAAATTTTTTTGTTTTATTTAATTAATTTTATATTTTTTTTTGTTTTGCAGCCAAACTTTGTGGTTTCTGCACGTGGGGGGTGGCATATATATAATTAGTATAATATTACAATTTTGTACGTATACCTAATTATATAAGCCGTTAAATATGCGGATAGGTAAAGTATATCCAATTTTATATATATTTTACAATCGAAATGCTTTTACATTTTTACCAATTTTAACATTAATAAAACCAAAATTTGAACAAGTGGATTATATATACTAATAAATGTCAACGTAAAGCTCGATTTACAATACCGGCCCTTTTTATTTTTTTATATAAAAGAATGCTAAATTTGTATTCTTTTTCTATTTTTTGCTTTATTTAATTCAATAAAATTTATAAAAAAAGAATTTATATAAAGTTTTTTAACAAATTGATCAAAGAATGTATTAAGTAAAAATATTTTCATCTTACCAATATTTGCGTAGATTATTTAATTTTTTAACAAATTGTTAATTTATATAAGAATATTAATAAAATTTTTATTTTCATCGATAATTGCATGCACTTTGCAGTATTAGGTCTACTAAAGTATAAAAACTGTAAGTTGCATTAAAGCTAATTTTGTATACCATTATTTAAAACAAGAATTAAAAATAATGAAATATTACAAATTTTACTTAATATTTTAATATCTTTCCCAATACAATAATTATAAAAACGCGGCCGGCATTCAAATAATTAACAAACTCCAATGAATTTAACGCAAAATATTATATATTTTTATAATTTTTATTTATTCTTTTATTCGAATATTTAATTGCATATTATGGGTACACTATTTTCTTTTGCCATTACAATGCGAATATATTATATATACCCGCTATAAACGGCAAAATACCACAAATTATCGTTATATTAATAAAATAACAATTAGCGATATCGCAACATTAGGTATATTATTAATAATACCGTTAAAAACGGCGAAATGCGACAAATTATCGTTGGTGGTACCGCCATGAACGGCGAAATGCGATAAAATGTCCTCAAATTAGAACGAGCGCGATCTTTTCGGCCAATGTAATTGGTCGAAAAGCCATGTGGCTGAAAGGTACATGGAGCGCTCGGTCCCCACTGCGAAGCAGGGGGGTCTAGTCTGAGCACTGAGACTAGGCTGTCGGGGCTGTCGGATTTTCCGTTATATTTTGTATTGCAGGAGTTGCAATTTAAAATGTCAGCGAATGGGGTTTCAGCCTGTGCCGGGTTTAATATCCACCCTGCATTTACGAGTCAGCGACCCTGTACCGGGTTGAAATGTTTCACCAAATTAGCAAATCAGTGCGAACCCAGAAATGGTTTATATGGAAATAAGGGTGTTTTTTCAACAACGTATACAAAATAATTTTTCGGAAAATCGTGTGCGGCACCGGAACGCTTTACGGGGTGCGAACCCCCATTTTAATATCGGAAAATATGTAAAGGAAATAAAGCAAAATCTCCCACACCAATAAATCGATTCTATTAATCCCAAAATTTAGTGAATAATTTAATGAATTTAAACCCTGTAATTACAGGTTTTTAGAGCGCAAATAGCACTACGCCGCACCTAGGTTAATGCCAAAGCCCCTGTTAGCAACCCATATTGTTAACAATATAATTTATAAAATGCACACTTGGTTACACGAATGGGTATTAAAACACGGGGTCGAACTAATCTTTTGGCCGGTTAACAACCCTAAATTAAACCCTATAAAAAACTTATAAAAGCTTTTTAATAGGAAATATATAAACAGTTTTATAAATTGGAAACAATACCTAAATATTTGGCGTTAAAAAGGCTTTAATATGTGCAGCTATCGAAATTTGGGAAAACTCGAACAAGGAGGTTTTTCAACGGTTTATCAAAAGTATAAACCGCAGGTAACAGGCTATTCTCGATGCAAACGGGTGGTTTACCAAATATAAATATAAATCCTAAAAAACACCTGATTCTAATTTATTTATAGGTATATTCATTTGTATTTTTGTATATAAATTGAACGCGTGGCCGGTGGTTAAAGTCTGGGCTATATATTGGCCGGGTAACCAAAAGCGGAGAAAAGTGTTACGACCAGACAAGATGGATTAGTACCAATGAGGCCAGGCGGGGTCACACCCCTCCTAACGACACTCGACCAAAGAAAACACCGACCGACAAAAAACCGAATTATGTAAGAGATCACGTGACCCCACGTAATCGCCAAAAAAAGATATAATTAATATATCACATATTAATTATAATAAAACAAATAATATACGGGTTATGGGATATATTATACATATTACACCCAGGACAACGGATTATTTAAAAACACGCTTATTACCATATAAATAAAATTTAGTTTAAAATTATTTAGCAGTAATCAATTTACTATTTACCCTGGAATCGATTATAATTTCACCCTAATTATTAAGGAACCCCAATTACCCAATCCAAACGTTTAATTGCTTTAACCCACTATATTTTACCCTAGAAACAGGTTACCCAATATTTTAATCGTAACATTTTAATTATTCCTATTTAATATTTTATTTTAAAATATACCGAATAATATCGCCCAAACGATATTTTCCAATAAAACCACCCTTTAAACCCTTTTTACCGCTAACGCTCCGGCCAACGTTAACGTTTTACGTTAAATAGTCGCGACGCTTCAAACAAAAAATCGACAATTGCAGGAACGAATAACCGAATAAATTAATCGAATTAATAGGAATTATATTAAATATTCTTTACTATTACCTTATAATAGCACCCCAAATACCCTGCAGGGATTTTTTATATAAACCCGGGTTTACCTTCATTTTAACGAAAACAATTTCGATAATAACGCAGAAAAAGTTATTTACGTAACCTCGCTATTAAAGGGCAATACGCTTACCTGGTGCGAACCAATTTTACGAAATTATTTGGATTATAATAAGGAAAAAAACCGTAAAATTAAAACTAAGCGCATTTTCGACGATTACGAAAATTTCGAAAAATGTTTTAAAAAACATTCGGCAGCCCAAACGAGGAACGCACGGTTAAACGTAAACTAGTACGCCTTATTTAAACCAAATCGGTATCCCAATATACCAGTAAATTTCGACAAATTACCGCCAAATTATTATGGGGCCCCGAAACCCTAATAGTACGTTTTTATACGGGATTTAAAAAAAAGATTAAAAACGAATTTGTTAAAAAAAGCGACCCGACACCTTAACCGAATACGTAAAATTAATAATTAAAATCGATAACCGACTTTACGAAGGGAAATTGGAACGACGCGAAAAACGCAACGTATAAGGACCAATTTTACGATAAACTGATACGGGACGCAAATACCAATACCTTAAACCGTTTCGCCAATATAATATTTTTTACGGAATATATAGCGGATTTATGGACCTTAGCGCGATATAATATAAAAAACCTCGCAAAAATCCCAAAATTGGTAAATATTTTAAGTATCATAAACCAAAATATATAACCAAATTTTATCCCCGAAATATTTCGGATTTACACCTCGACCCCAGGAGATTACGAGGACTAAATACCACCACCCATTAATAAATATAACCGGATTAATACAATTTAATAAATTGGACCGTATATTACGACGATAATTATATAACCTATAATAACATAAAAATGGACGCAGGATTATACCTATAAAAACCCAAAAGCACCCGGATTTTAGTAATAGGAAACCGCGTATTTATTAAAACCAAATTACCAGCACAATTACGCAAATAAAACGCCAAATTACCCGAGCCTACGGAATTAAATACTTTAAAAAAATTAAAACCAAAACCATTGGGATAAACCCACCGTATCCGGATAATCCAATAAACCCCAACGGACGAATCTAATAACGAGTTAAAAAACGAATTTAACGAAAAAAAAACTATATTTTTAAACCTATATAATATAACAAAAAAAAATAACCCCTATATATATAAAAAAAAACTTATCAACTTATACCAAAACGACCAATTAAAACAATTTCCCGGGATATTATTTCGAGTATAAATATAAAACCCTAGAAAATTAATTAATTTAACCTTCGGAAACCACCCAATTTTGGATACCAAACATCCTAAATATATAAAAATCTTTTGGGCAAAATGTTTTCAAAATAATTGCGGACTATATTTTAACAGAAAAATAATCCACGATTTTTTTCCACGACGACGTAAAACAACAAATATCTACGAAATATATACCACCACTAGATTACCCAATTGGGAAATTAAAATAAAATTTAATACCGAACCAGCGGTAGTCTTTACCCCTTATAACGATTACTTTATAATATATTACAATTAAAAATAATTCCCACAGTACAAATGCACCCGAAATATTTGCAAAATACATATGTTAGTTAAAATATAGGTATAGTACGAAATAAAGTTACGATAACCAGGACCCGCACCTATAACTAAAATCGTGTGGAACCCCAACGTTAAGAACAACGAAATACCTATAAACGTACGAAAAACGCCTGCACCAATAGGGCACCGATTTAATAAAATTAAAATTAAAAACAGCTATACGCCCCAAAATAAAAAAAATAAAAACCCACGACGCGAATCCAGCAAACCAAAATATTAGAATAATTAAACGATATAGGGCACCAAACGGTAGTAATAAAAACGGAATAAAAAACCTTAAACGCCATGCAAACCACGAAATTAGCACACGAACATATATTCCTAAATATACGATTTAATGGAAAACCCATACGAACGCTTTTTAATAACGGAATATAAAATAATTACATTTTTCCAAAAATCGTTAAAAAACGACGAATAGCTTAATAATAAAAAAAAACTATATCGACTGTAAACCGTAAAAAGAAAAGCAGTTTTATACGGGAACGGTACCATCGAAATAAAAACCGTACACCTTTAAATGGAAAATTATAAACGAAAAAAACAAATTATTTTCAATATTACGGAAATAAAAAACAAAAACATAATTTTAGGGATTTTTTGGTTTAAAAAAAGCAACCCCCGGATAAGTTGGCTTATAGGCCAAGCTTAATAGATAAAACACCTAATTACTAAACGATCTCCAGCATAACAAGGTTTATATAGGAAACGTAAGGTACGGAAAAACTAAATAAAACAAATAGCGTATTTACAGGAAGGACGACTAACCCCGGAACCGATATCGGAAAAGAAGCGATTATTTACAGGTTAAAACCGATCCAATTATATAATATAAATCACGAAAAAACAGACCAAAAACGGTAAAATCCCATAAAAATACCAAAATTATATACGATTATTTAACCAAAAATTTGAAACAGGATTACCCGAATATAGTCCGTTCGACCACGAAATATTATTAAAAAAAGGAACCCAACCAAAATTCTACAAAATATACGGTTTAAATCCGACATAAATGGAAATTTTAAACGAATACCTCGCAAAAAACCTTAAAAAAATTATATTAAACCATCGATATTACCAACAGGATACCCAATCCTTTTCGTACCAAAAAAAACGGAAAATTACAATTATACGTGGATTACAAACAATTAAACGATATTATAATAAAAAATTGCTACCCGCTCCCACTAATAGGAGAATTTCGAAATATATTTTATTAAATATAATAGTTTACAATATTAAATTTTAAAAAAGCATATAATTTAATCCGTATAAAGGAAGGCGAGGAATGGAAAACAGCATTTCGCACCAAACGAAAATATTACGAATACCTGGTAATATTTTTCGGTTATACTAACGCCCCCGCAATTTTTGAAACTATAATTAACCTCGTTTTTAGGGAATATTTGAACATTTTTATCGTTATTTACCTTGACGATATTTTTATTTTTTCTAAAACGTTGGAAAAATATAAAAAATACGTTTATACAGTTTTACAAAGATTATAAAACGCTAAGCTTTTAATCAAACCCGAAAAATGCATTTTTTACAATAAGCAAATTAATTTCCTAAAATATATTATCGCCTTTGGAGAAATTAGGATGGAAAAATCAAAAATCCAAATAATAAAGGAATAACCCCAATTATAAAACGTAAAAAACGTTCGGGCATTTTTTGGATTCGTAAATCTTTATAAAAGATTTATTAAAGGTTACGGCACGATCGCCACCCTATTAACCAATATAACCAAAAAGGATTTAAAATTCCAATGGACGGAACAAATACAGCAAATTTTCGAACAATTACGAAATGCAATAATATAAAAACGGATTTTTAAAATATTAAACCCAATAAAACCTTTCGAAATCGAAACCGACGGATCCGATTATATAATCGGAGGACAATTTAACCAACGAAAAAAAAGAGGCTTACATTTTTACGCCTTTTTTTACAGAAATTATATAAATTAAAATTTAATTACCAAATCCACGATAAAAAATTTATAATTATGATCCGGACATTTAAAAATTGAAAATTATAATTATCCGGGATTAAATACCAAATATTAATTTATATGGATTATAAAAATTTAACCCATTTTATTATTAGCAAAATGTTAAACAAACGATAAATTAAATGGGTAAAATTCCTATTAAAATTCCATTTTAAAATTATTTACCGAAAAAAAATAAAAAATGGTAGGGCCGACGTTTTTAACAAAAAATTAAATTATAAAAACATAATACCCGACAAAATACGGAAAGTTTTTACGGTAAACGATAACAGAAACCTTTTACCAATTTACCGAAATCTTATAAAGATTAATACGGTAATTATACCAAAAAAATACGGAAAATCCACGAGAGTAAAATTTACGGATACCAAGGAATTTCCAAAATATGGAAACGGTTAAAACAGCACCATAATTTCAAAAAAATACGATAAAAAGTACGAAAAACCATTAAAAATTGCGAGTTTTGCGCAAAAAACAAATCCGCCAAACACAAACTTTACGGGTTTTTACAACCTTTACCAACCCCTAATAAGGCCTGGTAAATTATTATAATAAATTTTATTATTAAATTACCTTTTTCCGAAAAACTATTTACTAAGATTAAATACGATAATAAATTAATTATAATAAACAAATTTATTAGATACGCCTATTTCCTACCCTATAAAAAAAGTAATCACGCCGAAAAAATCGCTTATACATTTTTACGAATAATTATTAATAATTACGGATTTCCAGAAAATATTATTACGGACAAAAATAAGTTTTTTACATTAAAAATTTGGAAATTTTTAATGGAATAGCTAAAAACCGACCACAGATTATTTACAGTATTCCACCCACAAACAAACGGACCAATAAAACGAGCAAATTAAATATTAAAATAATATTTGAAATATTATATAAATTATAAATAGGATAATTGGGTACGGTTATTACCCACAATACAATTCGCATATAACAATTTAAAAAATAAAAATACCAAAATAACCCCGTTTTATACCAATTACGGATTTAACTTTACGGTATATAGAAAATTAAAAACCACGAGTACGGCCCTACGAACCGATAAACAAATAAACGAATTACGAAAATTCCACCAAAAACTCCAATAGGAATTGGAATTCGTATAAAAAAAATAACCAAATACGTTAATTAGTATCGGATAAAAGGAATATTTTTCCAGGAAAAAAATAACGTTTATTTTATTCGACGTAGTATTAAAATATAACGACCAAATAACAAATTTAATTTTAAAAAGTTTGGAGTTGTTAAAATCGATAAAAAAATTAGCGAAACCAATTATAAATTATTATTACCAGGAATTATAAAAATCCACCTAACATTTTACGTATTATTATTGGAATTAGCATCACCCGGTACCAATATATAAAAAACCATCGAAATCGACGTAAAGAAAACGTACGACCTCGAATGAATACTGGACCACAAACGCAATTACGGTAAAATAAAATATTTTATTGAATGGGAAAATTATAAATACGAAAAAAACATTTAGGAACCTTTTAATTACCTCCAAAATTACCAGGAATTATTCCGCCAATATTATTAAAAGCTGGATTTGCGAACAAATTAACCAAAAAAAAGGACGATTTAAAAAAATATTATTTACCATTCCTAAAAACTAAAAATCGACCAGGATTCGAAATTATATTACCAAACAAGTTTACAAAAAAACGATTAATATATATTATAAATTGAAATATACGAATAAAACAATTTACCGACCGAATCCTGCGTAAAAACATTTATTTTATCCAACAAAAAAAGATTTAAGAAACCTATTGGGAAAAACAAATTCCAAACAAAACTGGAATCCGGAAAAAACGATTTTAAAAACATTTTAGGAAAAATTTCGGCCAATCGCCGCCGTTTTTCCTGTTTTACCTCCTTACGTTCGATTCGATCCAATTTTTCCAAATTATCGATATTACGACGAACCGCTTTTATTATTTTTTTAAACCACATTTTTTTTTATTTACGCAATCGAAAATTTTTTCCTCCGTTGCTTCCAATTTAAATTTAAATTTTAAATATTGGGCCGCGATTTTATATAATTATTTTCGGAAAATACCTATAATATCGCATCGCAAACAATTTAAACCAATATATTCGATATAACGAAAAGAATCCCGAGGCGATATATCGTATTTCGCGATCCTTTACGATTCGCAAGCAAAATAAAAAAACATTTCGACCGCCGAAAAAAAAGCATAAAAAATAAGTCGTTGCGACAAGCGGTGGACGTACGACCACGAATTCTAATTACGCGATTAAATATAGCGTAAGAAAGTTAGCAAAAAAGAATATGGAGATAAAAACAAGGATTAAAGGAATATAAACTATTTAAAAACCAAAGAAATTTGGCTAAAAAAAAGGAAACCTAATATTACGACCAAATAAAATAAATTAATACCAATAAAGCCAAGCGGCGTTATACCCTTTTTAACGATATTTGACCAAAAAAAACACCGATTGACAAAAAACCAAATTATATAAAAAATTACGTAACCCCACGTAATCGCCAAAAAAACGATATAATTAATATATTATACATTAATTATAAGAAAACAAATAATATGCGGGCTATGGGATATATTATTTATATTATACCCAGGATAACGGATTATTTAAGGATACGTTTATTATTATGTAAATGAATTTAGCTTAGGATTGCTTAGCAGCAATTAATTTATTACCTACCCAGGAATCGATTATAATTTCACCCCAGTTATTAAGGAACCCCAGTTACCTAGTCCAGACGCTCAATTGCTTCAACCCACTGTACTTTACCCTAAGAACAGGTTACCCGATACCTTGATCGTAACAAAAAGTCGGTATTAATGTCCGTCGATTGTAGGATGAGCCTTGAGACTAGCTTGAACAGCTTTAACAGCAACTAAACAGCGATTAAACACACTGAACAACGCCTGAACAGCCTGAACAGCAACTGAACAGCGACTGAACATAGTCTCAGTGCTCAGACTAGACCCCCCTGCTTCGCAGTGGGGACCGAGCGCTCCATATACCTTTCAGCCACATGGCTTTTCGACCAATTTATTGGCCGAAAAAAACGCACTCGTTTTAGTCTGAGGACAATTTGTCGCATTTCGCCGTTTATAGCGGGTATATACATTGTATTAAAAACAGGTTTCATAAAGGCCCTGCGACTGCATGCTAAATGCAATTAGCTGCATTTATTATGCGCGCAACCAATTGAACAGCGGTATAATTCACATATTATATTTGCTTTATAAATGTAAAAAACGTATAACCACAGTGCGCAACTAAATGTTCGAATACAAAATTGAATAAAAATATAAAAATATAAAAGAACCTGCGTTGGACTGATTGGAGTTTGGCAATTGTTCCACTGAAAACCGCGCTTTTGTAACTGATTTATTTGGAAAGACATCTAAATAATCCTAAAATCTGTAAATCTTTTATCATATTGAATTATTATTTTGAATAATAGTATATAATATTAATTTAAAGTTTTTTGATAGCATCTATAGTTGAGCGGATTGAAAATCACAGATTGCATGCAGCTATCGTTTAAAACTAAGCTTTTATTGATATTTTTATACTAATTATTAATTTATTGAAAAATTGAATAATTTACGCAAATAATGGTCAAATCGAAAGAAATTTTGGTATATCCATTTCTTGATAGATTTATATATAAGTGTTATTTAATCTCATTTCTATAAACTTGATTCAGTTGAATAAAGCAAAAATAGAAAAATTGCACCAATTTAATATGTTTTTATATAAAAAAATCATTTGGGCGTGTATTTTAGATCGGATTTCACGTCAACGTTTGTTTATATATTTCATTTAATCCCTGTAGTTTTGGCTTTATTCATGTGAAAGTGGGTAAGAATATAAAAGCGTTTCGACTGTAAATTATATATAAGATTGTAAACACGTTACCTGTCCGCTTATTTAACGGTTTAAATAATTGGATATATATAGCAAACTGTAATACTATATTATATACATGTACGCCACTCTCAACCTGCAGAATCCATGAAACTTGGCCCCAAAACAAAAATGATATAAAATTAATAAAAGAAAGCAAAAATAAATAAATAATACACATTTCGCATTTTTTTACATAAAAAGATCTTTGAAACCAATATTATAAGTTTGAATAAATGTGAACGTTTGTTTATATACCTAATCCAATCCCTAAAATTCTGGTTTTATTATCGACAAAATTGGTAAAAGTATAAAGGCGTTTTAATTATAAATTATATATAAAAATAAATATTCCTTACCTATCCGCTTATTTGACTATTTATATAATACGTTATAAGTACCAGAATTTAACATAACGGTATATATACGTATATAACCCTCTACGTGCAAAAAATTATAAGTTTTGGTGAAAAATTAAAAATAATATCAAAAAAAATCGAAAAAACAGTACCGCCATAAAAGGATTAAGGGCAGGTGGTATCCAATTCGGCCGTTTTAGCAAATAAAAAAAATAAATTAAATCGTTGCTAATAGCGGTAATAAACGCTATTTTCAACGTGCAAACCGCTGATTTTTACGATTTTAATTTAATTTTTTATAACGGAGTTTCGGTCGCAAAAGTGCCGAAAATACCGCTATAAACGGCTAAAATCGACAAGTTGTCCTCAGACCTGAACCAAAGCGTTTTTTGGATGGACCCACAGGTATATTGCAAAACCGCAATTGAGCCACGAAATGGAGCGAACCGAACGAAGTGGATCAATTGTGGAGCTTTGGGCTTTAGGGATGAGCCCTGAGACTATACTGAACATTCTGAATAACGCCTGAGTAGCCTGAATAGCAATTGAATAGCGATTAAACACACTGAATAATGCCTGAATAGCCTGAATAAAAGCGGGGCGAATCACGTGGTAGATGCTAGGGATGTAGTGGTCTAGATTCGGCGTAGATTTCAAAAAGTATTTTGCTCTGCCCCGTCCTCCCTATCTCCAAAATCAGTCCGCCTATCTCACTGCGTTGTGACTGGATTGGAGGCCTTTGATGCAACCACTTTTGCTTTTTGCAAAGTCTTTTCAATCTTGATCAAGTGATGCAGTTAAGATACTTAATATCTAGAGTCAGCGCTTTGGATTTCTCAGTAGTTATTTCACAGCACAAATCAGTCGATGCAGTATTCACACACATCCATCTTGGTCCATTTGCTCCGTCCAGATTCGCTGCAGTAGGCGGCGGGAGGAACACCACGCGAAAACCAGTTTCCAGGGCGAACCAGGCCGACCGAGGGGCAGCTCGACCCTTGAGACTGCAGGCTTCTTATTTTGCAACCCATCTAAAAGCGTTAATAAGGTGCGTATAATGAATGGATATACGGAGGATCATTTCTAGGACACGCACTCTAGTAAAAGGGTGAATGTTTGAAAATCCGATCAAGTGCAAAGGTTGACTCGCAGAAATAAGAACCTTGCACTGTTCACGATCGGCGAACTTCTAAGAGTTGGGGCTTTTCAAAATTTACCTATTTTTACCCTTCAAGCTTGCTGCTTATCTCGCAACCAATACAGCCAAAACGAATCCAATTTTGGTAGCATTAGCCCATACATTGAACCCCGTAAGGAGCTTCCACAAAAATCAAACCAGGGGCTATTTCTATGCAGTCTGCAAATTGTCCTAGGCCAGAGTTACATGACGTTTGGAAAAGGCTTTGCCAAGCCAATCAGCTCTTGTGAAAATCTCATATGAGGTTACATTTGTCCCCACCACGTCTCTCCCCTTGGTGTTTTGGCAACCCCATAAACCTGACTCGGCGTTGCTGTTGCTACCTTGTGTCGATATCGAGCTTGGTCCTTTGCCGCTAACTTATCATGTGCTGAGGCTTGCCCCAAGTCCCGGTACCCCCGATATCTTCAGGAGGCCAAAGAAATGGATGTGCAAGTTTAGTCGGGGGCTGGATCGCAGGGCGCCGGCCCTCGACACGCTTGGGGTTGGCTTCAGGGGAAATTAATTACATAAACGGCCAGGAATCTCGTTCACTAGAACCTATTCCTTCTATTCCTCACCATTCAACGCGCCAAACTTCCACAGTTCCATTCCTTTAGTATTTTCCTCTGTACTTTTTCCTTCTGTCACTCTTTGAACCTTTTACTGTCCAACCAGCTCCATCTTCAATCCTTTTTTTGGGGGGTTTCTTTTTTGCTCTTTCCAATCGACAGATGCATTTTTCCAAGATCCAGCTTTTCGCTCTCCTGGCCGCCGTCAGCGCCTCGGCCGGCAACGTTGGTCCCGTCGACTCGCTTTCGCTCCCGCTCACCGAGGCCGTTACCCCCATTGCCCCGGTGAAGCCCGCCGCGCCTGCCGACGCCGCTGACATTGTCAACGTCACTGCGCCCGTAAGCAACATTACTCCCTCCTACAACATCTCCCTTGGCTTGTTTGGTTCGGAGTCCAAGTCCGAGAAGGGTACTACCCTGGCACGCCGCATTACCATCAAGAACTGCGAGGTAAGAGCTTTCCCCAGCTTCGTGATAGCGTAGTAATTTCGACAATATAACTTTTTCTTGACGATTTCCAGGCCAGGACCAGCAAGATTGAGTGCGGGAAGATTTTCTCCGGTTGCACGTGGCTCCGTGCCTCCCAAGACTGCGTCAAACGTTGAACATTCGCAGTTTCGACAGATAAAAAAGAAATGGGTGGCGCGGGCCTGGATTTTGTCAGTACAAGTCCCAAAATTTAATTCTCGGGTTGGTTTTCCAAGGTTTAGCCCTAACACCATGGATAATGAACAACAAGGAATGAAGAGACGGACTTCGACTATATATTATGTCTGTAGGAAAAATGTGGATAGGATTCTATGGCTGGTTCTGGGTGGGATAGGCCGGTTGTTAAACATTGTGGCTTTTCTCTGTCCATATATCCTCGCCAGATAATGAATCTGAGCATTTGACTCTAGTCTTTCAGCCCTTAACCTTCATGACTTTATGTGCCAGAGTGAGGATACCGTGGGAAGACGTGGGCCGAGTTTATTCTCTCTATCTCCCAAGTTGCACATAAGCGCACTGTTGTTAAACGGCCTGGTGGTCATGACCAATACTCGGACGTCTGAAGTCAAACAGTATTATCCCTCTCATTGCTGCGTGGTACTGGTGCTGTGTTGCATGTCCAGCCGATGGACGAAACCGTATGTCGTGAGCGGAATACTAGACGGCTAATTGACCAAGCACGAGGACTATCCATCCTTTTTTTACTTTCGTCTGCAGCCCAGCTGGCGTCGAGAACAAATCGGGCCTCCTTCTACGGTCAAGCTCCTATAGTATCAAAACTTGATGTGCAAACTACTTACCGTTTACCGGTTTGCTGGGTCAATGTGACTAAGATGATTCACGGCTTGAAAGGTACCGGGGCACGTACATAGATACGACCGAGGACGGCATACAGATTTGATAATGAGAACGCTTACCGTCAAAGCGAGCAGTTGCGACCGCCAAAAGTTGCCCAGGTTATATTTTAAACCACATCAAACTCATAATACAGTTTTAGTATTCATGGTTTATATGAAAGTGATCAAATAAAGTTCTCCTTGGTGACGTTTTTATGAATTCGAAGCATTTGACTCAAGCCTTTGCGATTGCCTTGACGTTCGAGGATCCAGCTTTCCCCCAAACCTTGTCCAAGCAATCTGTTTGGCATTTCTTTTCCTCCAATGAATCCAATTGCTCCTCCGGGAGGAGGCGGAGTTGATTCCTAATCCTCTCAACACACTCTACGCCACACCTCTGATATTCCATTCGTACGTCACCAGAAGACTTGGGCTTGGTGTTGGTAGTGGCGGTGGCGCCGCCCACAATTGCAACAGCAGTAAGGAATGCTAAAGGCCTCATGTTGAGGTTCAGTAAGTAGCCGCACTGGCAGCCATGAAAGTTATTTGGCTGGGTGATGTGAAATTAAGAAAATAAGTTGGAATGAAGATTGGGACGAGAACACTAATCATGTAAGTTAAACCAAAGAAGGTGAAGATTATATATTAAAAAAGATATAAACGTGAAGGTAAAACAGAACCTAGAATACTCAGAATAAGCCTGCAGGAGTAAAGTCTACAAACTCGGATATTCGGTGTTGGGGAAATAGGAGCTTTATATGCCATTTGCACATAGCGACTTTATAAATAGATATTCTTTATTAATGCTTTTGCGGGCCTGAATGACTAAAATGACATAGTTCCTGCAGGACTTACAATAGTAATTTGCAAGAACAGACTTGGCTAGGGGCTTATATTTACCCGCAAATTTACAAATGGTAGGTATATAATCCACACAGTAACTTTAAGCGCTGCCGTTCAAAAATTTAACATAAGACAAGTATGAATATCTTTATAAGTGTCAAAGCACCTCGGCAAATGAAATATTGTAAGAAACTGGAGCGACGAAGAGGGCAAGATTAAAGCTTGCATCCCCGCTCCTAGCCCCAGGATTAACATTGACAGCGATAGGTTCGTATCGCTAATAAGAGTTGCGATGCTATATGTATATATATATATATATATATATATATATCTCATGTCCCAATTACGAAGCTTTGCCACTGAATACCGGAACTTGTAGTAAAGATTAACAAAAAAATTGGTGCAAAGTGTTGATATCAAGTTGAAAAGTGTGAATGGAGAAGCCGGAAAAATCAAATTCAAGGTCTGCAATAAGTATTGTAGTTACTTTTAATCTGTAAGTGCAAAAGAATGTTACAGCTATTGATATTCCGGGGTTGGGCGCAATTATCGCTCAGAGGTGAGAGTTCGGTATCGGTACGGGAATGAGCAGAAGCCGTTCCCAGCTAATAGTAGTAGCGCGGATATTAAATCTGGAAGTTCCTGGTTTTTCGAACTAGTTTTGAACTGATTGTTTTGACATTTTGTGGTTAAAATAAGATAAAACCCTGTAATAGTCGTTATATTAATGGCGGAAATTTCATGCTGCTAGGAAAAGGCCCCTTTGCGAATCGTGTGGAATAAAATCCTTTTGCTTCCAAATCTGATTCGGCGAGGTGAGCATACGTCAGGGTGTGGGCATCGCCCGGGATGACCAACATTAGACCGGCCAGCTTGTGCTCGCCCGCGCCGCTGATTTTCTTTTGCCACTGTTGCATCTCGGAACCGGTTATCCAGCTGGTGTTTTTGTAGATCTGGCTCGTATTGAATTGGGCCATGCGCATTAACCCAGTGACTATGCAACCCTGGTCGATGTACTTCATCGAGTCAATGGCGAGGTCTTTCGCTTCGGGCTCGGGAAGAGGCGGGAAACGGATTGCAAAAGGTAAAAAGAAACGATTTTGATGGGCCCGCCGTTGGCCTGCCGTAGCGCCTCGGGAATCAGCTTAATGAGTTGCAGGGCGGGGGCAAAAGCGGTAGCAGCCAAAAATTTCCCGGCTTTGAGCAAGCCTTCTTGGTCCATAAATG
This sequence comes from Pyricularia pennisetigena, assembly GCF_004337985.1. Classification (NCBI taxonomy): domain Eukaryota; kingdom Fungi; phylum Ascomycota; class Sordariomycetes; order Magnaporthales; family Pyriculariaceae; genus Pyricularia; species Pyricularia pennisetigena. Next base: position 1,189,935 of record NW_021940921.1, read on the forward strand.
GGATGGAGTCTGATAAAATGAGCTCGAATAAGATTAGAGGCGAATCGGCTAAGAGAGAAAGGGGAGGAATGAGCAACAAACAAAGTTCAAATAGAGCCATTGTACTGTCGACGCATGAGGATGTTGCGAGCCTGGTCCCAAGGTTGGCAGGCTGCAGCAGTGTATGTGAGGACTAGGTACGTGATCGAGTTTCTGGCATCCTGTCTTGTACGCTTCTCGACGCCTTTGATTTTGTTGTCAGATTTGGTTAGTTCAAAGACCAAGCCAACCTAACTTAATGTCAATTGAAGTCTTACATTGGCTCAGTGAATCACCCGTTGTCCCTATTATGTCTCATTTGAGTAACTATATGGCAAAGAGCCGGGGGAGAATCAATAAGGAATCGATAAAATGTCTTGTTTGATGGAGATAATATCGATTCAGATCAGCGTCGTTTCGATGCCTAAAGATATATTGCCCACAATGTCCTCGAGTGTAGATTTTACAATCTTGTCCATTCAGAGATGTGGCAGCGTCTGGGGCCTTGTATTGTTCCTTCAAAGCCCTTAATACAGGCCTCGAAACAGGGAAAGAACCCGTTGAGCGGCTCATTGAGGTATCGCGATTCGACCCAGACAACTTGCACACCTTCTTACAGCTTGTCGGTGGCGTCTGGATTGGTCAGGTACGAACTGCAACCTCTTTGGACTTGGTTGTTTCAATAGCCGAATCTCGCCCGGATCTGTTTTTCATTATAAATTTGACCCTCTGGCGCCGAAAACATGTTGATTTTGGTAGTTTCAATTTTGCCTTTTTTTGCTGCAGAGTGCACAGTATGTGAAATAAATAGTAGTGGTGGCCTGGGTAGGGTACCAAAGGTCGTGGGCAATGAGGGGCAAGCCAATAAGGCATGACACGAAAAAATAGCAAGACTCATGCAGTCGACAATAGGGTAACTATAAAACCTGTTCCAGACTTGGAATTTATCGTGAACAATCTTAGTCCAAGTCAAACGCTAGAAACTGAGCACTAAGCAATTTTTCTCAGGGTCTGTTAATGATTGACAGACTAATGAATTCTTGATTGCTACTGGTGGAAAAAGACATCTTGTGCACTCGCAATCTAGCACCAGTCTGAAAAATGGCTAACTTTTACGCAGAACTCGAATTTCTCGCAAAGCTCCCTAATTTCATCGGCACCCTTTAACGAGGCAAAAGACAAACCCAACCCATAGTAATTGAGATTATAGTTAGTCCCAGACAACAATTTGAGAAAAGAGAGTAATATAGACATTTGATCACCGAACTTTGCATAACAGCCGGCTCTTGTAAATACAAGACACCCTGCTTCGCTCCTTAGTTAATCTTTGGCGCTCATCGTGATCCTGAAGCCCCGTACACACTGTGAACAGGGAAACTCTGTCCTCCAATTGTCGTGAAGCTATCCTTGAAAGTCGTGGGGATATCTTTGTATGGGAAGAACTTGGGGCTCTGGCTTGCTGAAGAGATATCGAATGTTCCTGAAAGGGTGCAACAGAATTGGCAGGCTGCGTTCACAAACGATCGAAAATATATTGTTGTTTTGCCTGTAAGAAGCGCCCGGCAGGCTTGCTGAGCAATAGCAGTGCCTGGAGCTAGGGGGGATACTGTAATACCGATGGAAATTTCCCAGACTGAAAAATAAATGTATTTATTTCTTAATTAACAATACATAATCTTAGTTACGGGCTTCAAAACAGATTTCAATTTTGTTCTTACATTTCTATTATCCATATAATATGTGTATTTCTATATGTATAAGTATGGAACCTAACAACGTTTTAAAATTTTAATGATTAATAGTTCTTAATTTATACACTTGTTTAATTCGTTTAATTTTACAATAATATAACCACATCATTGTGGCTGCTTTGAACGTACCATAAGGGCTGTTAGTGTCTCCCAACACGTTTTATACAGTACATTTAAATTTGTGATGTAACGTTTTTTATGAGTTTAATTAAAATATTCATATACTTTCTTTTGCACTTAATGAATTTATGTTAATAATGTTATTGTAGGCGCATTAAGGGTACTGTTCAGACGCGCCTTTTAAAGCTACAAACCTAATAAATATGGGGTAACGTTGGGTACCCCCTAACCGCACCCCCCTAACAACCGCACCCCAAAAATAACAACACTTCTATTTTCACTCTCGAACTTCTATCATAAATATCTCCATGAATTTTCTGTGTTTTGCATTACCTTTTTCTAATTTCTTTTCTTTACTTGCAAAATAAAAAGATACACCAAAAATCAGCTTATTTTCGATATTAACAACGTTCAAGATAGCGAATCAATTACAAAATCATCCCAAAAAGGGGGTATACCTATAAACACCCTTCGCAATCGTTTTAACGGCGCCCAATCTCAAAAATAAACAAAACAACTATTTTAAAGGCTTTTACGGAAATAGGAAAGGCAGTCAACTAATTGGGCGCTTACCTAGGCCGTTTTAGGCCTTTTACTAACGTACCAAAAACTTCGTTCTTTTGTGGAACGAATTTTTTAAACCGCCGGAAAAATAAAAGGTTTTAGAAAACGTTGGATAACCCGGTTTTTGGTTCGTTGTCCAATCCTTGAAACCCAGAAACCCCCTCGAATAGAAAACGCCCGGGTTAATACAGCTACTACGGAAATAATTGAATTATGTGGTTTTATATTATTTACCCCGTTATTAATAATATTAAACCTGAAAATCGGTGGAATATAGACAAAACCGGTATAATTGAAGGTAAAAGATTTAACGGCCTGGTATTAAAGTTTAACGGGATTGGGCCATTACAGCGGAAAAAACCCCGGAACGCGGGGTTCGACGAATATAATCGAATATATATCGGTTACGGGGGTTACCATAATTCCCATCGTAATATTTCAGGGAAAAAACCTATAATAATAATCATTTCCGACGGATTTAAGCCTTTAGGATAGTTGGCAATTTAATACAATTAAAAACGGGTGAACAAATGATGAAAAGCTATAAAATGTCTAAAAAAGGTGTTTATTTGTATACCTAACCCAGTACCCTCGAAAGGCAGTTGTTGGTTTTCGATGGCCATAAATTACACGTTACGGACGAATTTATGCTTTTTTACCTCTATAATAACATTAAATTCCTATATTTCCCCCTTTATTCGTCGCACGTTTTTCAACCATTGAATTTATCAGTTTTTGGCCCGTGAAAAAGAGGCTTATCGACGTTAATTTAGATTTATAAACCAATTTTAATGTTTAACGGTTATCAAAAAGCGAAATTTTTTAATTTGCTTTTAAAAAACCGGATTAAAAGCATTCATTAGAGAAACTATCCAATCTATTTGGCGTAGGACGGGGTTACAGCCAGTGAACTCGGTTAAACCGCTTTTAAACCCTTTTTTGTTGGAATATAGCAACGCCAACGTCGAAAAAATAAGAATAACGGTTTTAAAAGGATTGAAACACCGGAAAATCCAGCCTAAAAAATTAAAAACTAGTTTTTACTTATTTAGAAAACCTTTGAAACGACCCGAAATATTCAATTTCAACTGCAGGAAATTTCCCGGACCAAAACAATAACGCTATTTTACGGCTTTTGTTTGCAAAAATTCAAAGAAACTTCGAAACCAAAGATACTTTATTGGTTAAAGCTCAGCAAAAAATCAGTTTATTAAAAGCATAATTGGAAGTAATATTGTGAACAACATGGGTTGCTAACGGGGATTTAGGCATTAGCCGAGATGCGGCGTGGTGCTACTTACGCTATAAAGGCCTGTAATTACAGGGTTTAAATGCACTAAATGCACTAGAATTATTCACTAAAATGGTTCACTAATTTTGGGATTGATAACTTAAATGTGAACATAGCTAGCGCAGGGTAAATTATATTAGCTACCGTGCATTATCCTATAACGTCTAGCTTGGGCTAATTCTATTAGTCACCCTGCATCGAATAAATAAATAAATACCAAATAAAACGTACAGCGTTCATACACACAAAGCTTTATATATCACGTCTTTGTTCATAGTTTCAACAACAAAACAAATACGTCATATTTAATCTAGCTTAGTGGTATAATGCACGTACCATAATCTATATCATATATACGTTGAAATGCGTGGGTTCGAATCCCGTTGTGGTCGCAGATTTTCTGTGCATGCATAAGCACAATAGGCCGTTAGGCTCAATGGGCCGTTAGGCTCAATAGTTCGGCAGGTCAGTCACATAAATAAGCCCAAATCATGTGACGTGACCCCGCATTCCGGACATCCGGATCGAAAATCTGCACCTACGGATTCGAACACGTAATTTACAATTTAGCCTTAGATTTTTTACCTTCACAACCTTTATCGATTTAACGATTCAACCAATCGATTGTGCAATAACAATATATTATCTTTATTACCCGGTAGCAGACGGTTATCTGCCATTTGAACGTTCCATCAGCCTTATACGTGATCCACTTTTCCCCGCGTTTAAGATTAAGCTTATTTTATCTCGTAACCTCCTCACATTAAATTCATTGGTGGGGGAGACTTTGCTTTGTCTCCCTTATATACTTTCCCACACCGAAGTGGGGGTCCGCACCCCTGAAAGCGCTCCGGTGCCGCACACGATTTTCCGAAAAATTATTTTGTATACGTCGTTGAAAAAACACCCTTATTTCCATACAAACCATTTCTGGGTTCGCACTAATTTGCTAATTTGGTGAAAATTTCAACCCGATACAGGGTAATTAGCTCGTAGGTGCAGGGTAGGTGTTAAAGCCCACTCGCTAACCCTTTAAATCGCACTTCCTGCAATATATAAGATACAACGGATGATTCGACAACCCTAACAGCCCCACTTCGGCACTATTTATTGTGGTTTATATACAAATAAAAATGGACCCATTGCATGCCAAACAACGTATATAATTAACACCCCCTTTTTTTACTACTACTCACATAAAGTCCGAAAAGAAAAATATATAAAAAATAAAACTTTTAAAAAAAAATCCCTGTTATATCCCAACCCGATTTGAACTCCCGATATAAACCCCCTGGATAATGAAGCTTTTTGTACCGACCTACAACCCCCGAATTGGAAAAAACCCCTAAAACTGTGATAAGCCCCGGATTCGAACCCCCGATTTCCAAAATATTAACCCACGGAATTAATTATTAAACCAGGTAATTAATTTGGCCGTTCGTTGGTAAATGTCCAAACTAAACATATTATATAGGGTATTTCGAATGCGTAAATCGCCCAAAATACGAGCCTTTTCAATTCTAATTCAATTTTGGGTATAAAGCCGGTATAAATTGCTTATTAATTAACCTATATAGGGTAAGTTCGGGTAGTACGGCCGGTATTAAGCTAATAAAGATCTAATATTTACAAATAAAGGAAATATAACAGGTAATTAGCTAACGAATTAAATTTAATTTCCCAAAATTCAGTAGGTAAAAACTTAACTTTTTATAGGGGTTTAAACCCTATAAATTTTGAAAAAGCTTTGTGAACTGGAAGCGTTAAAGGCTTTGTTAGTAGTCTCAGGGCTCATCCCTGAAGCCCAGAGCTCCACAATTGAGCCACTTCGTGGCTCAATTGCGGCTTTGCAATGTACCTGTGGGTCCATCCAAAGATCACTCTGGTTCAGGTCTGAGGACAACTTGTCGATTTTCGCCGTTCATGGCGGTATTTTTGGCCTTTTTTCGACCGACACTCCTTTATTCTTCCACAATTACGCAAAATATTGAAAAAAAAATATCGTTGAAAATAGCGTTTGGTATTGCTATTAGCAGCGATTTAATTTATTCTTTTATTTTCTATAATGGCCGAATTCGATACCACCTGCCCTTAATCCGTTCATGGCGGTACTGTTTTTTCGATTTTTCTTTCGATTTTCGATTTCTTTTGATATTATTTTTAATTTTTGACCAAATTTTATACTTTTTGCACGTGGAGGGTCGTATATATGTATATATCGTTATTGAGGATTTTGGTGCTCATACCAGATTGTTTAAGCAGTTAAATAAGCGGATAAGCAAAGTATATACTTTTTTATATATAATTTACAATCGAAACTCGTTTATATTTTTACCAGTTTTAACGATAATGAAACCAAAACTTCAAAAATTCGATTACGTATATACACAAACGTACAGGTCTCACCATATCCATAATACCGGCTTTAAAAACTGTTTAATAAAAACAAATGCTAAATGCGTATTTTATAAATCTTTTTGCTTTATTTAATTAATTCTATATTATTTTTGTTTTGCAGCCAGATCTTGTGGTTTTTGGACGTGGGGGGTAGAATATATACTTTTAATATAACATTACACTTTGGTACGTATATTTAATTATATAAGCCGTTAAATATGCGGATAGGTAAAGTGTATCCAATTTTATTTATATTTTACAATGGAAATGCTTTTACATTTTTACCAATTTTAATATTAATAAAACCAAAGTTTGAAAAAGTGGATAATATATATAAACAAACGTCAACGCAAAGCCCGATCTACAATACTGGCCCTTTTTTTTTTTTATATAAAAAAATGCTAAATTTGTATTATTTTTATATTTATTGCTTTATTTATTTAAATAAAATTTATAAAAAAAAAGTACAATAAGATTTTTTGATAAATTAATAAAGCAGTGCCTGAATTAAACTTTCTTTTAATTTTACCCATATTTGCGTAAATCATTAAGGTTTTTAACAAAATGTTAGTTAATATAGAAATATCAAAAAACTTTTGTTTTAATCGATAATTGCATGCACTTTGCGGTATTAGGTCTACTAGGCTATAAATACTTTAACTAGAATGAAAACTAATATTATATACTATTATTTCAAATAAAAATTAAATATAATGAAAAATTACAAATTTTACTTAATATTTACATATCTTTTCAAATACAGTGGCTATACAAACGTGGCCGGTATTCAAATAATTAACAAACTTCAATTAATCTAACGCAAACCACTGTATACTTTTAAAATTTTTATTTGTTATTTTATTCGAATATTTAATTGTATATTACGGTTACACCATTTTCTTTTGCTATTATAATGCGAATATATTGTATATACCCGCTATAAACGGTAAAATACTACAAATTATCCTTATATTAATAAAATAATTATCAGCGATATCGCAACATTAAATATATTATTAATAATACCGTTATAAACGGCGAAATGCGACAAATTATCGTTGGTAGTACCGCCATGAACGGCCAAATGCGACAAGATGTCCTCAGATTAGAACGAGCGCGATCTTTTCGGCCAATGTAATTGGTCGAAAAGCCATGTGGCTAAAAGGTACATGGAGCGCTCGGTCCCCACTGCGAAGCAGGGGGGTCTAGTCTGAGCACTGAGACTACTTTGTTAGGCCATTAATGGGTATTTGCTTGGATTCCAGGTATTTTAAAGTTATTAATCCTTTTATAATTAACTCCCGTACATAATATAACCTTAATAACGTATATTTATTACGTTAATGGTGCGAAGAATTATAAACGTTAATTATAAAACCTGTATTATTTCTAAATATTGCCAGAAGGCGTTTTTTCGGTAATTGAATTTTTATAAATAGGTTTTTAAAACATTGTACTTTTCGCAGGGCTTCCGTTAAGGCATTGGCTTTGGTTTTTGGGGTGTTTAAAGCTATAATATTAGCCTTTTTGCATTTCCACGTTATAGGGCCCCCAAATAGGGTATACAAATATCCGTAAATGGTTTTTGAATTTTCCCTAGCCCCGGCAAAAACGCTATTATTAAAACCCAGTAATTTAAAGCTTTTCAAACCCCTTATTAAAGAATTGAGTGGTAATTCGGCTTGAAATACTCTATTTCCGCAGCAAATATATGAGGATTTTATACCCGTTAAATAATGTAATAAGTTTTTAGTTACCGTTGAATAAACTGTAGTAGTTTTTATTAAAAAACGTAAAAACTATTAAACCGTAAAACCGATATCCGGGCGCGTTAATAGCATTAAATACATAAAGGTACTGATAATACGCTGTAATAATTTGATTTCCAACGCAGTTACGGGTTTACCCCCGCTGTATCTTAACATACCCGGTTATAAGGGAACAAATATAAGTTTGCAATTAATTAATATAAACGTTGCTAATCCTTTTTTTATATACTAATTTTAATGGAGTTAAAATAAGCGTTTGGGCGTATCCTTTATAATTGAAACGCCTCAAAAATAGGCTGCAGGGCCCCTGTTTTCCAACGTGTAAACTTTATTAAAACGGGTTTCAAATCCTAAACATATTGCAATTTAGGACTTATTAGCAGGTAATCGCTTACAAAGGTACCGATAAAGTATTTGGATTTAACGGTATAAAAAACGACGGGATTAAAGATTAACGGTTTAAAGCCTTTTTTAAAAAATAGGGTTTTTAGCTTGTTTTACCATTTTTTTAGACCCTGTTTCAAACCGTATTACTCCTTTTCCAACTATATAACCTGCAATTCTTTCGGATTATAACCCATTTCGACTAAAGTTTTAGCGGTAATAAGGTTACGAGACTTAAACCATTCGTTAAAACCGTTTGGAATTTGCAAATATATATTTACGTCGGTAAAATTAATATTCAAAAATGCACCGAAAAAATCGATTTGTTTTATTTCCCAGTTTTATATATTAACTATAACTAATAGTATACGCTAAATAGGTGGTATATTTGTGTTAGCAAAAGTTTCGATATAATTTAGGGCTTCGACCTATAAAAAACCCCTAATAGTAAACCTAACTTTATATTTTATAGGTTTATTGTTTTTATTTTTTTTTAATTTGAATACCGGCCGGGTAAAAACGAGTTTTCGGCCTGCAGGCATTTTAACTGTAAGCATAAAACGGAAAGTTGTCAAAATAACAATTTGGTCGAATTTGAACGTTAAAACAGCTAACCATTTAACATTTTCGGAGCTATTTAAGGCCTATTGGTAGCTATTTGGTTTACCGTTTTTAATGGGCTTTTTCTTTGTTTTATTTTTGGTTTGAAAATAAAAATAATGCACGTAATATATATTTATTAAATGTGGGTTTTCGAGCAGCGAGTTTTGCTCCTTATTTTGTGTTTTGGGTGCTGAAAGCACCGCAATTTCCGTTGTTTTAAATATTGGATTAGGTACCGCTACCGTTATAGGTTTTGGGGGGCGAACGGTAGGCTATATAAGCTTGGCGGGCATTGTATTTTCAGGGTTTTAATGCCCTGTAAGGGGTGGTAATTGCCCTGTAATAGGTGCTAAATATCCTGTAACAGGTGGTAGATACCCTGTATTTTCAGGGCTTTTTAAGGGATAATTATCCGCTGGAACGCTGTTAATTTCGTTTTTAAATTCAAAATTAAAATCCCCCTTTAAATCTTTATTTTTCCCCTTTAAGATCTGTACCGTTTCCCCTGGAATAACCAAATTTTCAGCGCTTATACCCTTTAAAACTTTTACGGTAAAGGTTTTGTATACGTGTTACGACCAGATAGTTGGGCCGGTACCAGGGAGGCCAGGCGGGGTCACACCCCTCCTGACGACACTCGACCAAAAGAAACACCGACCGGCAGGAAATAGGATTATATAAGGACCCAATGACGTAATAATACGTAACCACCAAAAAGTAATTTCGGTTAATTTGGAAAACCTCAATTAGGAATTACAAATTGAACAAACTAGGAGAGATTATATTGGAAATATAATTTATATAAAACATGTTTATTACCATATAAATAGAATTTAATTTAAAATCGCTTAACAGCAATTAACTTACTATTTACCCAGGAATCGATTATAGTTTCACCCCAGTTATCAAAAGCCCCAATTACCCAAACAAAACGCTTAATTGTTTTAACCTACTATATTTTACCCTAAAAACAGGTTACCCGATATTTTAATCGTAATATTTCAATTGCTCCTGTTTAATATTTTACCTTAAAATATATCGAATAATATCGCCGAAACGATATTTTCCAATAAAACCACCCCTTAAACCCCTTTTACTATTAACGCTCCGACCAGCGCTAACGTTTTACGTTAAATGGTCGCGACGTTCCAAGCAAAAAATCGACAGTTCCAGGAACAAATAACCGATAAATTAATCGAGTTAATAGGAATTATAAAAATATTTTCTACTCTTACCCTACGATGGTGCCCCAGGTATTTTGCAGGAATTCCTTATAGGAACCCGGGCCTATTTTCATTTTAACGAAAACAATTTCGATAATAACGCAATTAAAATTATTTACGTAATTTCGCTATTAGAAAGCGATACGTTCGCCTGGTTCGAACCAATTTTACGAAATTATTTGGATTACGATAAGGAAAAAGACCGTAAAGTTAAAATTAGCCGCATTTTCGACGATAACAAAAATTTCGAAAAATACCTTAGGGGAGTATTCAGTAACCTAAACGAGGAACGCACGGTTAAGCGTAAATTGGTGCGTTTTACCCAAATTAAATCGGTATCTAAATATGCCAGTGAATTTCGATAAATTACCGTTAAATTATTATAGGGCCCCGAAACCCTAATTGTACGTTTTTATGCAGGATTTAAAAAAAAAGTTAAAAACGAGTTTATCAAAAAAGAACGACCGGATATTTTAACCGACTACGTAAAATTAGCAATTAAAATTAATAACTGATTTTATAAACGAAAATTAGAACGACGCGAAGGACGTAACGTATAAGGCCTAATTTTGCGATAAATTAATATAGGACGCAAATATTAGCACTTTAAACCGTTTCGCCAATATAATATTTCCTACGGAATGTATAGCGGATTTATGGATTTTAACGCGGTATAATATAAAAAACTTTGTAAAAATCACAAAAATGGTAAATGTTTTAAATGTAACAAACCGGGATTGATCGCAAAATTTTATCCCAAGAACATTCCAGGTTTATATTCCAATTATGTAATTGGATACAAGAACAATACCCCCGATTCCAAAAAACTACGAAAATTAAACGCCATCACCCATTAATAAATATAACCAGATTAATATAACCTAATAAATTGGACTATATGCTATAAGGACAATTATATAACCTATAATAGCGTAAAAGTGGACGCAAAATGGTACCCGCAAAAGTTTTAAAGCACCCGGACCCTAGCAGTATAAAACCGCGTACCTATTAAAACTAAATTACCCATATAATTACGCAAATAAAACGCCAAATTACCCTAATTTACGGGATTAAATACTTTAAAAAAATTAAAACCAAAATTATTGGGACAAACCCACCGTATCCGAATAATCTAACAAGCCCTAATAAATGAATCCAGCAACGAATTAAAAAACAACTTTAGCAGAAAAAAAGTTATACCTTTAAACTTATATAATATAATAAAGGGAAAAAACCTTTATATATATAAAAAAAACCCATCGATTAATACCGAAACGACCAATTAATGCAATTCCCCGCAATATTATGTCGAACAAAAATATAAAACCTTATAGGATTAATCGATCCAACCTTTGGAAACCACCTTATTTTGGACACCACATATCCCAAATATACAGAAATCTTTTAAGTAAAATATTTTCGAAATAATTGCGGATTGCATTTTAGCAGGAAAACAATACACGATTTTTTTCCACGACGACGCAAGATAATAGGTATCCACGAAATATATATTACCATTAAATTACCCATTTGGGAAATTAAAATAAGATTTAACACCGAACCAGCGGTAATTCTTACTTTTTACGACGATTACCCCATGGGATATTCCAATTAAAAACGATTCCTATAGTACAAATGCACCTAAAGCATTTGCAAAATATATATATTAACGAAAATACAGGTATAATACGAAATAAAATTACGATAACCAGGACCCGCACTAATGATTAAAATTGTATGGAACCTTCACGTTAAAGATAACAAAATGCCTAGGAACGTACGAAAAACACCTACACTAACGGGACACCGATTTAATAAAATTAAAATTAAAAGCAGTTATGCGCCCCGAAATGAAAAGAATAAAGACCCACGGCGCGAGTCCAGTAAATTAAAAAGTTAAATCAACCAAACGGTAGTAGTAAAAACGGAATAAAGAGCTTTAAACGTTATTCAAACCACGAAAACAGCATAGGAATATATATTTTTAAATATACAATTTAATGGGAAATTTATACAAACGTCTTTTAAAAACGTAGTATAAAGTAATTACACTTCCCCAAAAATCGTGAAAAAACGACGGATATTTTGGTAATAAAAAAAAACTATACCGACTGTAAACCGTGAAAGGAAAGGCAATTTTATTCGGGAACGATACAATCGAAACAAAAACCGTACACCTTTAAGTGGAAAATTATGGACGAAAGGAGCAATTATTTTGGATATTACGGAAATAGGGAATAAAAATACAATTTTAGAAATTCCCTGGTTTAAAAGGAGCAACCCCCGGATAAACTGGATTAAAGGCAAAATTTATTGGGAAAGACACCTAATTGTTAAACGATCTCCAGTATAATAAGGTTTATACAGGAAATATAGGGTACGGAAAAACCAAACAAAGCAAATGGCGTATTTATAGGAAGGACGACTAACCCCGGAATTAATATCGGAAAAAAAGCGATTATTTACAGGTGAACACCGATCCAACTACCGAATATTAGCCACGAAAAAATAGACCAAAAATGGTAAAATCCCAGAAAAAAACCAAATTTATATACGGTTATTTAGCCAAAAATTCGAGACCGGATTACCCGAATACAGCCCGTTCGACCACGAAATACTATTGAAACAAGGAACCCAACCAAAGTTACATAAAATATACGGTTTAAATTTAATGTAAATGGAGGTTTTAAACGAATTGTTGATTATGCCGCTGTTCAGTTGGCTGCGCGCATAAAACATGCAGCCGACTGCTCTTAACGTGCGGTCGCAGGGCCTTTATAAGGCCTGTTTTTAACACGAATATTTCGCAAAAACCCTTGAAAAAGGTTATATTAAACCATCGATATTACCAGCAGGATACCTAATCCTTTTCCTCATAAAAAGAGATAAAGAATTACAATTATGCGTGGATTATAAATAATTAAACGACATTATAATAAAAAATTGCTACCCGCTCCCATTAATAGGAAAGTTTCGAGACATATTTTATTAAATATAATGGTTCACGATATCAAATCTTAAAAGAGCATACAATTTAATCCGTATCAAGAAAGGCGAGGAATGGAAAACAGCATTCCGCATTAAACGAAAATATTACGAATACCTGCTAATACCTTTCGGTTTTACGAACGCCCCCGCCATCTTCCAAACCATAATGAACCAGGTTTTGAAGGAATATTTAAATATCTTCATTGTTATTTACCTGGACGATATCCTTATTTTTTCCAAAACGTTGGAAAAATACAAAAATCACGTTTACAAAGTTTTACAAAAGCTAAAAAACGTTAAACTTTTAATTAATCCCGAAAATGCATTTTTTACAGCAAGCAAATTAATTTCCCAAGGTATATTATCGCCCCTGGAAAGATTGGAATGGAAAAATCAAAAATCGAAACAGTCAAGGAATGATTTTAACCATAAAACGCAAAAAACACTCGGGTATTTTTTGGATTTGTGAATTTTTACAGAGAGTGTATTAAAAAGTACAGCACGATCAACACCCTATTGACTAATATAATTAAAAATGATTTAAAATTTTAATGGACGGAATAAGTATAATAAACTTTTGAATAACTAGAAAACGCAGTAGCATAAAAACCAATTTTTAAAGTATTAAATCCAATAAAACCTTTCGAAATCGAAACCGACGTATTCGATTATGCAATCGGAGGACAATCTAACCAACGAAACGAAAAAAAACGTTTGCATTTTTACGCCTTTTTTTTACAAAAGTTATATAAGCCAAAATCTAATTATTAAATCCACGATAAAGAATTTATAACCATTATCCGAACATTCGAAAAATGGAAATCATAATTATCCGGAATTAAATACGAAATATTAATTCATACGAACCACATAAGCCTAGCCCATTTTACCACCAATAAAACATTAAACAAACGACCAATTAGATAAGCAAAATTCCTATTAGAATTCCATTTTAGGATTATTTATTGAAAAGGAGTAGAAACCGGTAAAACCGATGCTTTTGACCGAAAACCAAATTATAAAAATTTAATATTCAAAAAAACACGGAAAATCCTTATAACAAATAATAAAGAAAACCTTTTACCAATTTACCGAAATTTTAGAACGACCAATACGGTAAACACACCAAAGGAAATACGGACAATCCACGAAAATAAAACCCACGGATACCAAAGAATTTCCAAAGTATGGAAACGGTTAAAACAGCACTATAATCTTAAAAAAACACGATAGGAAGTACGAAAAACTGTTAAAAATCTCGATTTTTGAACAAAAACCAAATCCGCAAAATATAAACCCTATAAAACTTTACAACCTTTACTAACCCCCAGTAAAACCTGGTAAACTATTATAATGGATTTGATCGTTAAATTACCACCTTCCGAAAAACCATTTACTAAAACCAAATACAATAACATATTAATTATAGTGGATAAATTTGCCAAATACGCCTATTTCCTACCTTATAAAGAAAGTAGCAACGCCGAAAAAATCGTTTACACATCTTTACAAATAATTGTTAATAATTACGGATTTCCAAAAAGCATTATTACGGACAAAGATAAACTTTTTAGATTCAAACTTTGGAAATTTTTAATGGAATAATTAGGAACCGATTATAAATTATTTACAGTATTCCGCCTATAAGCGAACGCACAAATAGAGCGAGCGAACCAAATATTAGAATAATACCTAAATTATACTATAAATTATAAAAAGGATAATTAGGTACGATTATTATTCATAATATAATTCGCCTATAACAATTCAAAAAATGAAAATATTAAAATAACCCCGTTTTATACCAGATACGGATTTAATCCTACCGTATATATAGAGCCAAAAACCATAGTTACGGCCCCACGAACCGATAAATAAATAAACGAATTACATAAACTCCACCAAAAACTCCACCAAAAATTAGAATTCGTACGAAAAAAAATAACCAAATGCGGTAACTAATATTGGATAAAAGGACCATTTTTCCAAAAAATAACGTTTATTTTATTCGACGTAATATTACAATATAGCGACCAAACAGCAAATTTAACTTTAAAAAATTCAAAACTTTTAAAATCAATAAAAGAATTAGCGAAAGCAATTACAAATTTAGTCTCAGGGCTCATCCCTGAAGCCCAGAGCTCCACAATTGAGCCACTTCGTGGCTCAATTGCGGCTTTGCAATGTACCTGTGGGTCCATCCAAAGATCACTCTGGTTCAGGCCTGAGGACAAGTTGTCGATTTCCGCCGTTCATGGCGGTATTTTTGGCCTTTTTTCGACCGACACTCCTTTATTGTTCCACAGCCACGCAAAATATTGAAAAAAGAAAATACCGTTGAAAATAGCGTTTAATACCGCTATTAGCAGCGATTTGTTTATTATTTTATCTGCTATAACGGCCGAACTCCACACTACCTGCCCTTAATCCGTTCATGGCGGTACTGTTTTTTTCGAATTTCTTTTGGATTTTCGATTTTTTTTAATATTATGTTCAATTCTTAACCAAACTTTATAGTTTTTGCACGTGGAGGGTCGTATGTACATATATATATATATATATATATATATATATATACCGCTATATTAAATTTGGTTTAGAGCCCAGATTATAAAAACCATCAAATAAGCGGATAGGTAAATTAAACATATTTTTATATATGATTCACAATCGAAACTCGTTTATATTTTTACCAATTTTAACGATAATAAAGCCAAGATTACAGGGACTGGAATACGTAAAAAAACAAACGTCCACGTTAGATCCAGTTCATAGTAGTAGCTTTAAAAAGTCTTTTATGTAAGAAAATGCTAAATATGTATTTTTTATCGATTTTTTGCTTTATTTACTTAACTTTATATTATTTTATTTTGCAGCCAAGCTCTATGCATTTTGCACTTGGGGTATGGCATATATATACATATATACAAATATAATATAATACCCCTGTTTGGTATATATATTAAATTGTATAAGCCGTTAAGTAAGCGGATAGGTAAGAAGTATGTAAATTTATATATAATTTATAATCGAAATGCTTTTATATTTTGACCAATTTTTACAATAATAAAACCAAGATTTCAGGGACTGGATGAAATATATAAAAAAGCGTTAACGTGAAATCTGGTTTATGATACCCGTCTATATTATTTCTTTATGAAAGGAAATGTTAAATTTGTGCTATTTTTCTATTTTTTGCTTTCATTAATTAGAAAAATTTAATAAAAATGAAGTGGAGTAACGTCTATATATACAGTTATAATAAGATGGGAATATTGAAATCTCTTTTTATTTTAAAATTAGTTGCGTAAATTAGTCTGCTTTTCGACAAATTAGTAAATAATACAAAAATATTAATAAAAGCTTTGTTTTAAACGATAATTGCATGCACTTGGTAGCTTGAAATCCGCTCAAGCATGAAAAATTAGTACTTGGTTTTAAACTTGTATTATATATTATTGTTCAAAACAATAATTAAACATTATAATACAATACAAGTTTTACTAAATATTGAAATTTCTTTTTAAGGAAATTAAATCTGAGGACGCGGCTTTCAATCCCAGGCTGCTTAAGGTCCAATTGATCTAACGCAACTGATTACATATTTTTGTAATTTTCATTCAATATTTTATTCGAATATTTAATTGCTTGCTTTGATTATATTGCTTCTTTTTGCTATTATACTTTAAATACAATGTGTTATGGATTCGTGCCTAATGCACTTATCACGTAATAAAATACAAAAACGGCTTAGGGACAATATATAAAAGGGAAAAACACTACCACGACCCGGACATACACCTTTACCTTCCCTTTCCCCTCAACGTTAATAATAATACCAAGAAAAATATTTAACGGTCCTTAGGACGTTGTTTTATTTTAGAGTATTTACTAGCGTTTAATTTAAATACGATAATAGTTTACCTAAGGCCGGGCCCGGGAGGGGAAACCCACGATTTTTACGAAAACCTAGTCGTGAATATTACGACTTTAAAAAAACGCATCCCTTAAATATTATTATATTTTTCAGCGCAAACGCGATCGCGCAAAAATAACGTTTTAAAAACAAGTTTTTACGTAACCCCCCATAGTACAACGGCGCACCGGTTGCGTTTACAATTTGGAAATAAACTATTTCGTATAAGTTAATACGCGACGCGGAATTTATCGGAAACCAGCGCGACCAATTCGAATATATATAATCCAGTTTTACCACGACAATATAAATTATGGTCCGCTTTTTTTACGAAGTAAAGGGTACGGGAAAAAGGTATAAGCACGAGAATTTTATCGAATATCTGGGGCGTACGTACGACGGCTTTTATAAAAAAGCCCAAATTTTCGCTGAATTAAAGGTATTCCGTATATAATATGGCGAATTATTTGCATATTGTTTTACCAAATTCGAACGCCTCCTTATTGCGGCCGGGGGCTTCGAATGGTTAGACGAAATACGAGCCAATCATTTCCGTTTCCGGGTCGTTAATCGGATAAAAAAGGCGTCGGTAAAAAAGGGTATCGTTTCCAATTTTTATTACAGATTTATCGCTATATACCGTTATATTGCCCAGGATTTGGAAATTATTAATTTGGATAAACGTTTTAGTTGAAAACGGAGCGCCCCCCTCTTAAATTCCTTAAAAACGGGTTTAAAAACTATAATAATAATAGGCGTATTAACGATAAAAATTGGCCGAAACCGTTATAACGTTAGTAAAAAACGATAAAAGCATTAATTAGATGGAAATAACAAAAGAAAATCGGATTTTATAAATATCCGTTTGAAAATTCCAACGACGCCGCGAAATAAAGGTTTACCTCCGTTGCGGGTCCATTTTCCACTACGCCCAAAATTACCAGTTCGCGCGGGTTATACGCCCAATATCGAACGACCCCGAAAAAGGAAGAAATTAATTTTGGGCTGTAATTTTAGCTTAGAAAAAAACCGACGCGACGGGCCCCAATTATCCTATAATACGTTAATAAATATAAATCGGAAAAAACAGTTAAAAAAAATACAAATTATAATAAATGGGCAACCATTTTCTATCCCGGCTTGAACCAATTTAACGAAATTTATTGTTACATATATGGATTTAGGGTGCGAATATTTTGCGGTAATAAACAAAAATTATACCGAAAAATTAAACTTAATAAAAATCCTTTTATTATGAACCCGCCAATTGGGCACGGTAATGGGACGAACACGAACCGATATACGGGAAATAGGTAATTGCAACGTAAATATCGACAATTAGTTTGCGCCGATATTTTTTTATATAATCCCGGAATTAACCCAAAACCTGCTCCTGGGATTCCTTTGGATAACCTACCGAAAAATAATATTTAATTTAAACCAAAAAAGGTTAAAAATAGGGTCCGTTAAAGTATTATTCGTGCAAAAGCTGCCCCTACGCCCGAAAAGCAAAAAATTTACGGTGGTTATAGGCAGCGTATTCCTAGCAGCGGCCCGAAAAATAAAATAAAAATACGATCGAATAAATGGAATTCGTTTTTATTTCGTTAGGAAATATAACCCGGGTCCTAATTTTGTCGGCGGTAAATAAAAATAACGTAAAGCCCCCGACGACGTTGTGAGGAGGTTACGAGATAGAATAAGCTTAATCTTGAACGCGGGGAAAGGTGGATCACGTATAAGGCTGATGGAACGTTGAAGTGGCAGATAACCGTCTGCCAGCGGGTAATAGAGATGATATATTATTGTTGCACAATCGATTCGTTGAATCGTTGAATCGATGAAAGTATTGAAGGTGATGAATCTAAGGCTAAGTTGTGAATTACGTGTTCGTATCCGTACGTGCAGATCTTCGATCCGGATGTCCGGAATGCGGGGTCACGTCACATGATTTGGCCTTATTCATGTGACTGACCTGCCGACCTATTGAGCCTAACGGCCCATTGAACCTAACGGCCTATTGTGCTTATGCATGCACAGAAAATCAGCGACCACAACGGGATTCGAACCCACGCACTTCTACGTATATATGATATAGACTATGGTACGTGCATTATACCACTAAGCTAGATTAAATATGACGTATTTGTTTTGTTGTTGAAACTATGAACAAAGACGTAATATATAAAGCTTTGTGCGTATAAACGCGTATACGTTTTATTTGTTATTTATTTATTTATTCGATGCAGGGTGACTAATAACATTAGCCCGTGCTAGCCGTTATGAAATAATGCAGGGTAGCTAATATAATTAGCCCTGCGCTAGCCATGTTCACACGGAGCAGGCGAAAAATTACCGTTATGGGAAAATTTATCTCAAATACACAAATTGGTATCATAACCTTGCACGTAATACCAACCCGGACACCATTTCTTCTATATACTAGGGATATAAATAAATTTAATATATACCTAAATAACACCAGCAACGAGCTTATAAAGGTCGATAATACGAAAATACCAGTTTTACGGAAATGGGGGCACCCATGGTTTTTCCTACCAGGATTAAAACCAGGCGGACCGGAAACGTACTTTACGAGAACAGAAAGCACGCTAATAACGTTTTTAACCGAAAAAAAACTGAAAATGATTTACCGAGAATTCAGTTACCTTTTAATAAAACGTTTATAAAAAACGTTGCAAAAGGCAGGCCACGAGGTTGACCGAGATGCATTAAAGCTAATAAACCCTTTTTATTACCATTATCAAATTAAGGGAGACGTATTATAACGCTTTGAACTTACTTTAAAGGACGGTATAAACTTTAATTACGAAATCGTGGTTAATGTGATTTATTTAGAATTGAAACTAATCCTGCACGTAATCGACGCGAACACGGTATTCCAGGTTACACGTTTTTCAAACGGTATAATAGCGAAAAGAACATGGGAAACACTGGAAAAATGCTATATCAATACGTATTTAAGACCTCCCGATATTATTACAACAATTTGAACACAAATCTTACCGCGGCCAGATTTAAAGCAAAAATACAAGTTTTTGCTATAGTATGTAACCAAATACCAATCGAAATATATTGGTTATTGGGAAAGGTCCAACGTTACTATAAATCGTTAGGAAAAACGTATGAAATAATAAAAACAAATACAAGGAAATAATACCGCAAAACGTATTGCAAGCAGCGGTAAAGACCGTAAACGATATTGTGAACCCGAACGACCTAATACCTACCCTATTGGTATTCGGGGCAATATTACGTATTACCAACGATTCAACGCTTTGAAAAGACCAAATATAACGCGCCGAAACCGTTAATAAAACTATGAAAGAATGTAGGAAAGAAATGGCGCAAAAAAGGTAAAAAGAGCGATATAAACAAAAAATGGTCCGAACGACGAATCGAAAATACCAATATCACTAGAACTGGGTTCAAAAGCTGTTATGAACAGGCCTTATAAAGGCCCTGCGACGGCACGTTAAGTGCAGTCGGCTGCATTTTTCATGCGCGCAGCCCATTGAACAGCGGCATAATTAACAAAAGCTTTAATATATAAGAAAAAACACAAATGGACCGGACCTTTTGAAATATTGAATATATTAAGTTCGATAATAATCGTTGATAGAATGAATAGCCTTTCCGTATTTGGAAACACGCATATAAAACCATATCACCGCTTAATAAAATAAAAAAAATAATAACGGAACCATATCAACGGAACCAAAATTCCGATACCCAAAACCCGAACAGCTCAAACGCAAGGGAAGATTTTAAGGATCGGGGAATCGAGAATTAGAAACTCGAAACGAGCTTATAAGAGCGAAAAACGCAAAACCCGAAATTATAATGCAAATACCACCCCTGAATATAACATTAGAGGACGACGAAACACAAAAACGGCACTTTCAATTAAAAAACCACGCAAAAACGAAATTTAAACCACTGTAAAAAACAGTACATAAAACGGCGAATACCTAATATCTAATAGAAAAGAAGCAACGAACCCACGAATTTGCCGTTAGATATAAACAAAAAACCGAATTAAAGCTCCCGGGAAGCCGTTCGAAAAGTCCATTTAGCAGAAGGTAAACACCTTATTCGCTGCAGGAGTTTTGTAACCGGTAAATAAAAGGTAATTTAATAGTTAAAGGATTCTCGGATCGCGATTCGTCACCAAAATTAAAAAATTACCGGAACGTCCTTATAAGTAATCACGTTCTATTAGACAGGATTATAGCGATTTCGAAAGAAAACCTGTTTATGCAATTAGTTATGATAATACGGTGCAACCAAAAGCTTATATTAGCTTTTATACCGGTTATAAAACAATTCGGATGCGATTTAATATTTCAAAATATTAACTAAACGTATATATAAAATTTTACAACACGATAAAAGGACGTTTTCGTACGTATTCCGAAGAAGATCGACCATCCATATCCCGCTAATACGGTGTTTAAATTTATTAAACCTTTCTGCGGACTCACAAAAGCAACTTTGTATTAAATCATTATATACCATCGTTATTATAAAAAACGTCTAAACTGCATTCTATCAATTACGATCCGTATTTACTCCTTTCCAAACAAAACGACAATTTTGGTGTTATGGAAACACAGATAAATAATACGTCAAATTTGGGAAATAAGAACTTCATTCGAAAAAAGCAAAAAGAATTCGAAAGAGCGAGTTTTTGGGCTAAACCACGGGCGATTATACAGCCAAAGGACGAACAAAGCTTTAACGGCTGTTTAATTAAAATTTATAACAAAGGTTTGGATACGCGCCAAAAAGGACAATTCGACAGGTTGCAACCTGTAACGACGAACCAACCAGGGGTAAAATATAAGTATATCGTTTGACGAGCCAGAGGAGCGTACGTTATATCGATCTATTAACCGAAAATTGCATTCGATTATACCGGAACCGCGCAAATAATAAAACCCGATAAGGAAAATTATAATTTAATAAATAAACGGATCGAGTGGTATCGCCAAAACGCAGAAAAAAGGCTTTCCTATGTCCAAATCGACTTTAAAACAGCGAAATTATACGTATTTATCAACGGGTCCTTAATCAATAATATGGATTTTAATTCCCAAATCGGATACGTAATACTTTACGGGAACGAATACTCCGTAAATTAGGAAACCTTTCTTTAGCTAACCCGTCATATTATGCAATGGTGATCGACCAAATGACACAAAATTATGAAAAGCGTGTTGGTAAGTGAGATTTATAATATAATTAGCGGATTTAATATTGGATTTGTATTAAAAACCATTATCGGAATTATCCTGGAAAAGTTAGATTTGCCTCCTTCACCTATAGTAATATGCACGGATAACCTATCGCTATACCAGTATCTCATACAATTGGAGATAAACACGGAAGAATGACTTATAATTAATTTTTTGAATTTAAAATAGTTATATAAAATTGTAAAACTGGAAAAATTAAATGGATTTTAGGAAAAGCCAATCCGGTAAAGTCTATAACGGAAAAAGCACCCAATAGGGTTGTAACCGAGTTTATTGTTACCAATTCGACGGTAATACGTATTAAAAATAAGAGGAGGTTACGACATAAAATAAGCTTAATTTTGAACGCGGGGAAAAGTGGATTACGTATAGGGCTAATGGGACGTTGAAATTGCAGATAACCGTCTGCTAGCGGGTAATAGAGGTAATATATTGTTGTTGCACAATCGATTGGTTGAATCGTTAAATCGATAAGGTTGTGAAGGTAAAAAATCTAAGGCTAAATTGTAAGTTACGTGTTCGAATCCGTAGGTGCAGATCTTCGATCCGGATGTCCGGAATGCGGGGTCACGTCACATGATTTGGCCTTATTCATGTGACTGACCTGCCGAACTATTGAGCCTAACGGCCCATTGAGCCTAACGGCCTATTGTGCTTATGCATGCACAGAAAATCAGCGACCACAACGGGATTCGAACCCACGCACTTCAATAAGGTATATATGATATAGATTATGGTACGTGCATTATACCATTAAGCTAGATTAAATATAACGTATTTGTTTTATTGTTAACCCTATGAACAGAGACGTGATATATAAAGCTTTGTATATAAACGCGTATACGTTTTATTTGTTATTTATTTATTTATTCGATGCAGGGTGACCAACAGAATTAGCCCGTGCTAGCAGTTATAGGATAATGCAGGGTAGCTAGTATAATTAACCCAGCGCTAGCTACGTTCACAAAAAAGAAAGGTTAAAATGGTATAATATTCACAAAAAAAGGCGAAAAAGTTAAAGGACGAATTAAATTAATTGGGAGCGGCGAAACGGTATAATGCGTCGTTAACGTCTATAAAACCGCGCCGCGCAATAAAACGCATCGTTAAAAAACACCAAAAAACACCGCAACGCCTTTACCGAAGGCAAAAAAAACAAAAACAGCGTTATAAAACCTTAACGCTATGCATTGGGTTAACCGTCCTTGTTATCACTTTCCTCCTTATCCTCCTCCTTAATCAAAGCATTCAATTCGGCTGATATAGCCCCTTTAACGCACAAAACGTCGAATTGGCGAATTGCAGCATTATGGCCAATAAAACGGCGTTCCTCCGACGACAAATATTTAAAATCGTCGTTCGCGGTAAAACTGCTTTTATAAAAAACGATTATTAATATATTTTTAATACTTGTACGCCACCGATCGAAATCCTGGAAAACGTTTATTAATGGACTAAAACATATAAGTAACGTTTAAATAAATTTACGGTAATAATCCCGATAGAAACTTTAACGGGAAACGATTCGGCCTGCCGCTTTTTGGGAATAATAATAGTAACTAAAAAACCAAATTCTTTTGGCTCGTTTTTAAATACCGCACTGGCTTTTTGCAGATTGTGGGTACGCAAAAACAGCATGGCAAGTTTAAAAACGCTGGTAAAATGAAACAAATTGTATTAAAATGGCCAAATTATAAAAAGCTCCAAATTGCCAAATTTACATTAATTTGCAGGAATAACCCTGTTTATATTTGGTATAACGGCCAAACGGCGGAATAATATCGTAATATACACCAAAAGCCTAGTCTCAGTGCTCAGACTAAACCCCCCTGCTCCGCAGTGGGGACCGAGCGCTCCATGTACCTTTCAGCCACATGGCTTTTCGACCAATTACATTGGCCGAAAAGATCGCGCTCGTTCTAGTCTGAGGACATCTTGTCGCATTTCGCCGTTCATGGCGGTACCACCTACGATAATTTGTCGCATTTCGCCGTTTATAACGGTATTATTAATAATATACCTAATATTGCGATATCGCTGATAATTATTTTATTTAAATCAGGTTAATCTGTAGTATTTTACCGTTTATAGCGGGTATATATAATATATTCGCATTATAATAGCAAAAGGAAATGGTGTAACTATAATAAATAATTAAATATTTCAATAAGAAAATAAATATAAACTATAAAAATATATAGTAATTTGCGTTGAATTGATTGGAATTTGTTGATTATTTGAAGGCCGGCCGCGTTTTAATAGCTACTGTATATGGAAAGATATTAAAATATTAAATAAAATCTGTAATTTTTCATTATACTTAATTGTTATTTTAAATAATGGTATATAATAGTAATTTCAATTGAATTACAGTTTGTAAAGCCTAGTAAACCTAATACTGCAAAGTGCATGCAATTATCGATTAAAATAAAAGTTTTGTTAATATTTTTATATAAATTAACAATTTGTTAAAAAATTAAATAATTGACGCAAATATTAGTAAAATGAAAATATTTTTGATTGATACATTCTCTTATAAGTCTGTTAATAAATTTTAAATAAGTTTTTTTTTATGAATTTTATTCAATTAAATAAAACAAAAAATATAAGAATAATACAAATCTAGCATTTTTTATTATAAAAAGATAAAAAGGGCCGGTATTGTAAATTGGGTTTTACGTTAACGTTTATTAATATATATAATCCACTTTCACAAATTTTGGTTTTATTAATGTCAAAATTGGTAAAAATGTAAAAGCATTTCGATTGCAAAATATATATAAAATTGGATACACCTTACCTATCCGCATAGTTAACGGCTTATACAATCAAATATACGTACCAAAATGAAATATTATATTAAATAAATATATGCCACCCCTCACGTGTAAAAACCACAGAATTTGGCTGCAAAACAAAAATAATATAAAATTAATTAAATAAAGCAAAGAAATTTATAAAATTTACATTTAGCATTTTCTTTTATTAAACACTTTTTAAAGCCGATATTATAGGCAGGATTGGACTTGGACGTTTATTTATATACGTAATCGGACTTTTGAAGTTTTGGTTTTATTATCGTTAAAATTGGTAAAAATATAAACGAGTTTCGATTGTAAATTATATACAAAAAAGTATATACTTTGTCTATCCGCCTATTTAACTGCTTATGTAATTTAATATATGCACCAAAATTTAGTATAACGATATATAAACATATACGACCTTCCACGTGCAAAAATTATAAAATTTGGTCAAAAATTAAAAATAATATCAAAAGAAATCGAAAATCGAAAAAAAAATCGAAAAAACAGTACCGCCATAAACGGATTAAGGGCAGGTGGTATCGAATTCGGCCATTATAGCAAATAATAAAATAAATCGAATTGCTGCTAATAGCGGTATTAAACGCTATTTTCAACGATAATTCATTTTTTCAATATTAAGCGTGGTTGTGGAATAATAAAGGAGTTTCGGTTAAAAAAAGGCCAAAAATACCGCCATGAACGGCGAAAATCGACAAGTTGTCCTCAGACCTGAACCAGAGCGTTCTTTGGATGGACCCACAGGTACATTGCAAAGCCGCAATTGAGCCACGAAGTGGAGCGAAGTGGATCAATTGTGGAGCTCTGGGCTTCAGGGATGAGCCCTGAGACTACCAAAAGTCTTTACTAAATCTATTTACCAGCGAAATAAAGATTAAGGCAGCCCAAATAGGAAATAAAGCGCAAAATAAAGGAATAACGATTAACAGTTTTAATAATAACGACACAGTTGAAAACAAAAACTTATTTTTATTGGAAACGTCGGGAAAAGTAGATATAATGGCTAAAACAAGGTTAAAATTAAACCAAATGGTAAAAAAGGCAAAGACAATAATGGATAAACAGCAGAACGGCTAGAAAGGACAATTGCCAAAAATGATTTAAAGAAATGCTGAAAAACGGTTTTAAAAAATTACCATAATTACGTATTAAACTTCGTGGCAGGAACACGCCCTTTTATAAATAATAAGGATCGCCAAATATTTGCAGCTAACTAAAAACGACGTCGC
The DNA here is from genome assembly GCF_004337985.1 of Pyricularia pennisetigena. Lineage (NCBI taxonomy): Eukaryota > Fungi > Ascomycota > Sordariomycetes > Magnaporthales > Pyriculariaceae > Pyricularia > Pyricularia pennisetigena. The sequence continues at coordinate 1,216,292 of NW_021940921.1, forward strand.
TGCGACCAAATAATAAAGTAAATAAATAATAAAAACGCCGAACGAAATTATTTATAATTATTATCTTCAAAAAAGGTTTCGTAGTTAATAACCCCCATAATAGGAATTTAGAACGGGTTGCGGAAAGCAAACGCGCAACGAATAAACACTAAAGCCGCTTTCGGAAAATTTATCGCCAACTGCATAGCTGTTTCCGTTGTTTTCGTTTTATAAATTGTTATTGCGATTGGATTGGAGGTTATTAACCGCGTGCAAAAAAGAAAGAATTGCCGGTATTAGAATAGAGGGAATCGCGGTCAAAATAACAATAAAGCGATAAATTACGTGCAATACCGCATAGGCCAATTGCACGTGATTTACCCGCCCAATTGCGAGTATAAGACGGAAGGACGTTCAGAAGCTCACCTCTAAATAGTTTTATAGAACACACAATCAATACATCTTTATACTCGTATAACAACGTTCTGTTGATCGATCGACATGATGAAAAGCATATTAACATTACTACTAAAATATTTCGTTTTAAGCGCCAAACAAAAAATCTAATTAAATCTTGTTTTTATCATATATATAGAGTTTTCCAATTTTTTATTTATGTATAAAATTTATTTCATATTTAAATATTTTATTCACTAGCAATGTGTATGCATTTTTGAATTTTTTTAGCTTCAAGATTGAATTAATTATCAATTATAACCGCTAACCAGGCAAATTAAATCGTAGAATCTATATCTCAAACCGTCTTACAGTATAATGCTTGCAATATACTTATAATATTTTAATTCGAATTTTAAAACATAAAAACAGGGTTTTGTCGAAGGCCTTGATATCTCGTTCAAAAAACGCCCTATATGAACAAAATCTATACGACAAAATAGCCGAGTTTCGGTTCTATATACCTATGAATTTTTGTTTCTATTCAATCTTTCGTTAAAATGTTATAAAACATGAATTACAAGTTCATGGTGACCACTTCAGGGCCCTGGCCACTTCAGGAACGCCCAGTCTAGATCAGCCCTGAGATTAAACCAGAGGGTTCTTTGGATTAACGCACAGGCACATTGCAAAACCGCAATTGAGCCACGCTCAATCGTGGAGCTTTGGGTTTTAAAGATGAGCCCCGAGATTATTAAAGATTTGCAACCACGGATTCGAACACGTAACTTACAGTTTAGCCTCAGATTCAAGTGTTTATTCGATTGAATAAATCGAGTGTGTAACAATAACAAGATATTATCTACATTACCCGGTAGCAGACGGTTATCTGCTATTTTAACGTTTTAATAGCCTTATACGCGATCCACCTTTTCCCCGCCCTTAAAATTAAGATTATTTTGTTTCGTAACCTCCTCGCAAGCTTTGGGCTTTAGGGATAAACCCTAAAATCTGGTAATAAGGATATATTTGCGCAATTCGAATGTACTTGGTATATTTTCTATTTAAATTTACTAATACGTCATTTTTTTACGGTTAAATAAAAAATCTAATTGCGGTCCGTGCGCCTTTTTTAGTAACTTACTTGCGGTCCGTGCACCGCAATTTATCATCCAATTGCGCCGGGCCGGAAAATCCGACCCGGATCCCCTTACCCGTACGTGCGCGCAAGTGAAGCTATTCCAATGTCCCTAATTATAGTAAATTAACGCCCCTAAAAGGAGCGTAAATAATGTAGGGATATGGATTATCCCCGCCGTCGCCGCTTTAGCTGTGGCTGTGGCTGTGCCTGGGGCTATGGCTGTGCCTGGGGCTACGGCTGGGGCCATCGATATTGTCCTCGATGTCGGTAACGCTGTCGGTGTCGCTGTCGCTTACGATGTCGTTGCCGGTAAAAGCATGATAGGCGAAATAGGCGAAATTTTCCCCATTCCTAAGGGCTTTCCGCTTAGGAATCCTATATTTATTGAAATAAGTTATTATTTTCGAATATTATATGGCAAAACACGTAAAAATACTTACGCTCTTATTATTGACTCCCCATAAAGATTATGAACGGTGTCTCCCACTATTGTATTTTAATTTTGAATCAGTTATTTTGGTAATTTGTGCGGGTTAATTATATTCGGATTCGTTCTCTGTTCTAGGGGTTCACTTACTGTCCTCAAAATATGAAAGAGAACCTATAATCAATCTGGCTCGTGTATTAACATCGAGCTCTGTTGCAAAGAAAATAGGGCATAGATCAATTCTACTGTCGCCAAGACGTATAAAAGTAGGGCCATCTTGTGGACAAAGGCCTTCGCTATGTTTATTGCATTTAAAAGGCACTCCTTTTCCTGTAATATCGCATGCCTTTTTCATATTAGAATAAGCTTTTCTGAGGAATTCAACATGTTTGCGGTTGTTGGTTTTAAAATATGTTTGCCGTAAATTTGAGTTAGATGTAAGGGCGTGATAAGCCGATTCCGTAAACTGTTGACATCTACAAATTCCAGTGAATAATTGTGAAATTGATAAATATATGTTTGAATTTATTACTATACCTTAACATAGATTCTTTGATCTTTTCATGTTGCTCATTATTGCAAGCCAATGTAATAGGAGGTCCCTGGGTTGCGGACTGCACAGAAGCTGGCGAACCAGCCTCGGATGTCTTCCCGGAAATATACCTTGTATCAGCTTCAATAATTTTCGCATTTATAATAGCGTTTGGGGAATTTGCTTTATTTTCTACCTGCAATTGAACACCAGCAAATGCGGCGCTAACAAAGTTTAATATAATAAAATAACGCATAGTTAAATTGGGGAAAAAGCGTTAATTGTACAAAAAAAAAAAATAATTGTGATTTTGAAAAGGTTATACCAGGTGATTTGAAATAGATTCCCTTCTTTATCAGCAGAAAACAATGATTTTTATAAAAGAAATGGCTTTGGTTATTAACGCCTTGCTTTACACTTCTAACAATTTTTAGTAATGGCAACGGTAAAAGTTTGTTCCTTTGTACACTTATCCAACAATGCCGGCCTTGTAATATTTCTCACCCATTGTAATAATTTTGGCGAAAAAGAAATTTATGCGCATAAAACTCCGAGCGAGTAATTGAAATGACAAAAGCCCAAGCATAAAGTTATTGTATTAAAGGGCGGTTCTTTTTATCCGGCTTATAATAACTCCTGCGAATTTATTTCTAAAAATTAAAACGACCCCCAACCGCCTCCCATTTGTGACTACGACGCCGAAAATCACAATATGAATAATAAAACCATAATATATTTGATTATGCTAACAATCAAAACGAAATGATAATATGATTATTTATAATCGGGAAATTAGCATTTTCAGGGAATCTTTCCACGTTTGCATAAAATATTTCCGCCCATGTATAAACTCGTTATATTTAGTTTCGATGATCAAACTAGACCCCCCTGCTTCGCGTCGGGGACCGAACGCTCCACATACCTTTCATTCACTAGTCTTGAGGCTTATCCCTGAAGCCCAGAGTTCCACAATTAAACCACGAGGTACGTGGTATATAGTAATTAAAAAACACTTTTAACACAATTAACAAGGCTTTTAAATGGTGTGTGCATAAGCAATTGAATTATTCAAAAAGATTAGTACAATGGAGTTTTACTAGCATGGCATCGGTATTATAATAAAAGTAGCATAAAGGGGACATTAAAAATGAACAGTATGATTTTGGAATTTCGAGCAAATTATAGTTGGCATCCCGGTCTCCCAATTGAATTTTAAACGTCACATGAGCTTTTTCCACTACGGTGGCAGGCAAAAAAAACCACCCCAGTCTCAAAGCTCAGACTAGACCCCCCTGCTTCGCAGTGGGGACCGAGCGCTCCATGTACCTTTCAGCCACAGGGCTTTTCGACCAATTGCATTGGCCGAAAAGATCGCGCTCGTTCTAGTCTGAGGACAACTCGTCGATTTTCGCCGCTTGTGGCGGGTATTTGTACTGTACTTGCACTGTGCATGCGCTGCACACGTGAAAATAATAGTATAACCATTGTATATAATTAAATATTCGAATAAATAAATGAATAAAAATCGTCAAAGTATAAGGTAACCTGCGTTGCAATGAATGAATTCTCTACATTGTTCGACGCAGAGGGCGTTGGTATATCTCTTTTGATTATATAAATATTAAAACATCAAATACATTTTTTAATTGTTAATATATATTGTTATAGTGAATTCATTATATTAACTCATAATATTAAGTTAAAATGGAGCATATTATTGTAAACGCGACTTTTAAATCAGCGTGGCGGTGAAAAGTGCATGCAATTACCGCTGAAAATAAGTATTATATTAATATTTTTCATTTCATCAATAATGTATTGAAAAACTTAATAATTCGCCCAATTGTTTGTAAATTTAAAAAAAATTTAATTAAGCACTAACACTATATTATTATATATAAATGCTACTTAATGTTTTTTTTACCAATTATATTTTATTAAATAATGTGAAAAATATAAAAACAGTATAATTTCACCATTCTTTTTAATACAAACATTATAAAAGCAGATATTACGAGACGGACTCAACCTGGACGTTTGTATATATACGTAATCCAATCCCTGAAACTTTGGTCCTATTATTGTTAAAAGTGGCAAAAATATAAAAGCGTTTCGAATTTAAATTATATACAAAACTGTATATACCTTACCTATCCGCCTATTTAACAGCTTATATAATCAGGTATATGTACCAAAATTTGGTATACAGCTATATATATATATATACCGCCCCCACGTGCGAAAAGTTTAAAACTTAATTAATTAACAGAAATAATATGAAAAGAATTCGAGAATATAAATTATATCGTTGTTCATAGCGGTATTAAATGCTATTTGCAATGTACAGACCGCTTATTTTTACGATTTCAAATTAATTTTTTATAACGGAATATCGGTCGCCAAATTGACGAAAATACCGCCATGAGCGGCGAAAATCGACAAGTTGTCCTCAGACCTGAACCAGAGCGTTCTTTGGATAAACCCACAGGTACATTGCAAAGCCGCGATTGAGCCACGAAGTGGAGCGAAGTGGATTAATTGTGGAGCTCTGGGCTTCAGGGATGAGCCCTGAGACTAATTCCACCCCTTGTCACCGTATATTTGTCGATGTAACTTTCACGACGTTAATATAATTTAAATCTTTTGACCCACAGGTACTTCGTTCGTTTCTTCACATGTATCGCACTTGGTAATTAATTTAACGATTTTAAAACCTGAAATTACAACTACAATCGATTTTACAATGTTGTTTTTTCCCAAATAATTAAAGCCGCAACGCGTTGTTCAACTTTGTAAAAAAAAAAAAGAAAAAAAATCACGTTAATCGCCGTTATAAGGAAACATTTTACTTAACCCCAACGAGCACGCGTTCGTACTTTTATACAACGCCGGGTCGGGGTTCCACACACCTGCAAGGTCGCCACCACTATTCAGGGGTGGTGATCTTTAACCCTACTAGGAAGTAAATGAAAAATATAATCCCGGGTTTTAATTTGTCACCAAGGCGGTAATGTCCGGATTTTTATGCTTGGACTTAATATTAATATTACATAAAATGCAGGGGATGTGAAACCGGTTTTCCTCCGGTATAATTTGCGTAAGGACGCGCACGATAAAAAAAGTTGATTTATATTTTGACTAGTCTCAGGGCCTATCCTTAAAGCCCAGAGCTCCACAACTAAACAGCGTGGTACGTGGCTCAATTGCGGTTTTGCAATATACTTGTAAGTCCATCCAAAAAATGTTCTGGTTCAGGCCTGAGGACAATTTGTCAATTTACGCCGTTCATAGCCGCATTTTCCGATTTTGGCGATGAATACTCCGTTATGAAAAAAAAAATCGTTGAAGTGAGCTGTTTGTACGTTGAATATATCATTTAGCAGGACTCTTAATAATTCAATTTATATCCTTTTTAGTGTAACGGCCGAATTGGATACCGTTTGCCTTTAATCCGTTGATGGCGGTACTATCTTCTCCGTTTTTTTGATGTTCGATTTCTTTTTGTATTATTTTTACTTTTTTGACCAAATTAAAAGTTTTTTGCACGTGGAGGGTGGCAGACCTGTATGTAGTAGGAGATAAGATGCTGGTGTAAAAGCAATGCAGCATAAGCCCTTAAATAATCAAAAATATAATTAAATATAACTATTAATGAAATATTTATTTTATACGGTAATCGCATGCACTTTGCACCGCTAAATTAAAAGAACTATATATCTTAAAATATAACATTATACTTATATTACTCATTATGATTTATAACAACCATTTGAATATGACAAAAGACTATAAAAATAAAAAATATAGTAACAATATGAATTATAGCGAAAATAGAAAAGCTATAATGAAGTGTTACGACCAGATAGGTGGGTCGGTAGCAGTGAGGCCAGGCGGGGTCACACCCCTCCTAACGATACTCGACCAAAATAACACCAACCGACGGAAAACGGGATTACGTAGAAGCCCAATTGCGTAATACCACGTAACAGCGAAAAAATAATTTTAATCATCTTTGGGAAATTACAATAGATGAGAAGAAATAATTTTTGTAATTTATTCAAAATCAGGAAAGATTATATTGGGGATAAAGTCTATTTGAAACGCGCTAACTATTATACAAATAAATTCAATGTTAAAATTGTTGAACAGCAATTAAATTTTAATTAATCTGAATATTTATTCAGAAACATAATAATTTTGCCCCAAATGTCGAAAGCGATAATTACCCAATCCAAACGTTTAATCATTTCAACCCACTATATTTGACGATAAAAGTAGGTTACCCGATATCTGAATTGTAACAATTTAATTGTTTTTATTGAATATTTTACGTTAAAATTTACCGAATAATAGCAGATAATGTATTTTTTTAAACGTTCAAAAACAATACCCCAACATTTTTATTACGTCCAGTAAAACGGTGCAAAAAACCTGTTAACAGTGTGGGTTGCTAACAGGGGTTTAGGCATTAACCTAGGTGCGGCGTGGTGCTAGTTACGCTACAAAGGCCTGTAATTGCAAGGCTTAAATGCATTAAATTGTTCACTAAACTGGTTCACTAATTTTGGGATTGATAGCTTAGATTTATTGGTTGGGAGACTTTGCTCTGTCTCCCTTATATATCTTCCGACATCGAAATGGGGGTCCGCACGCCAGAAAGCGTTCCGGTGCCGCACACGATTTTCCGAAAAATTATTTTGTATGGGTTTTGGAAAAAAACACCCTTATTGCCACACAAACCATCTTTAAGTTCCCTATAATTTGCTAAGTTGGTGAAATTCTCAACCCGATATAAGGTAGTTAATTTGTAAGTGCAGGGTGGGTGTTAAACCCGGTACAGGGTAAACCCCATTCGCTTGTGAATATAGCTAGCGCAGGGCTAATTAAACTAGCTACCCGGCATTATCTTATAACGGCTAGCACGGGCTAATTTTATTAGTCACCCTGCATCGAATAAATAGATAAATAACAAATAAAACGTATACGCGTTTGTATATACAAAGCTTTATATATCACGTCTTTGTTCATAGTTTGAATAACAAAACAAATACGTTATATATAATTTAGTTTAATGTTATAATGCACGTACCATAATCTATATCATATATACGTTGTTGAAGTGCGTGGGTTCGAATCCCGTTATGGTCGCAGATTTTCTGTGCATGCATAAGCACAATAGGCCGTTAGGCTCAACAGGTCGGCAGGTCAGTCACATGAATAAGGCCAAATCATGTGACGTGACCCCGCATTCCGGACATCCGGATCGAAGATCTGCACCTACGGATTCGAACACGTAATTCACAACTTAGCCTTAGATTTATGACCTTCATACCTTCATCGATTTAACGATTCAACGAATCGATTGTGCAATAACAATATATCATTTCTATTACCCGTTAGCAGACGATTATCTGCCATTTCAACGTTCCATTAACCTTATACGTGATCCACCTTTCCCCGCGTCCAAAATTAAGCTTATTCTATCTCTTACCCTCCTTACATCGCTAACCTTCTGAATCGCAATTTCTGCAATATAAAAATATAACGGAAAATCCGATAACCCCGACAGCCCTATTTCGGCACTTTTTATTATAGTTTATATATAAATAAAGGTTGAAGCAATATATATTAAATAGCGCATATAATTAACATCTTATAAATATTACCGCAAAACGTATTACCCGCGGTCCCGCAAGGAATATTTATTTTCCAATAATTTTATACAACCGGATTTTAGAACGAAACGGTGGACAAGGAGCCGGTATACGTTTATCAGCGTAACGCGGGTTGACAAGATATAAAACAATTCCCACCCAAGGCCGCAACGACAGTATAAATAACGGACTATGTAATAAACGCTTCCGGTATGCTATTAAATAAAAACCGTTTTTAATTACCCAATTAGGAACACCTGATTAGGGTGATTTTATAATAGACCCACGAGTCCCTAATAATTGGTTATTGCGGTAAAAATAATTTATTCATGATTGATAATTATATGCGTTATTTAGCATGTAATGGGCCCACGTTTACTTATATATAAGCTATAATAGATACTGCCGAAGTGGGGCTATTGGGGCTGTCGGATTTTCCGTTATATTTTGTGTTGCAGGAGTTGCGATTCAAAGTGTTAGCGAATAGGGTTCACCCTGTACCGGGCTCACACCCACCCTGCACTTACAAGTCAGCTACCCTGTATCGGGTTGAAAATTTCACCAAATTAGTAAATCAGTGCAAACCCAGAGATGGTTTGTATGGAAATGAGGGTGTTTTTTCAAAAACCCATACAAAATATTGTTTCGCAAAATCGTGTGTGGCACCGGAACGTTTTTTGGCGTACGGACCACCATTTCGATATCGAGGGTATATAAGGGAAACAAAGCATAGTTTCCACCACCAATTAATTTAAGTTATTAATCCCAAAACTAGTGTACCATTTTAGTGTATTTAATTCATTTAAACCCCTGTAATTATGGGCCTTACAGCGCAACTAGCACCACGCCGCACCTAGGCTAATGCCTAAACCCCTTTGAGTAACCCCCATTGTTAACGATTATCCCTCCCGTTCCCAAAACGAAGTTATATCAGGTACGGAATAGGTGAATGCGGGCTATATTATAAAATTGTACCTAAAGCACGTATTACGCAATCAAATATGAAAGCGGGTTAAGGATAGTATATAAAAAGGAACGATATTACCACGACCCAGATATATACACCTCTCCTACTTTTTCCTTCCAGCGTGAGTAATAACGTCCGGTACCCGCTGATGGCCACCCCCGCTGCTGGCCACACCTAGAAATCTAACAACGAAGTACCTACCTTTATAGACTAATTTAAATATAAAACTATTAACGCACAAAAATACAATCGTTTTCAAGCTATTCCGGTTCATTACCCTCTTCCTCATCAGTCAAAAATTCCAAATTTTTTACCTTATTTTCCTGCAATCCAATAATATTCTATTTATTAACCAAAAGCTCGTTTGGATCCGGAATTATCCTTTTTTTGCCTGCCTTTTTACCTCCGATTATGCTTCCAATAAGCTAATTGTTTACTTCGCGTTAACCAAAAATATATTTTTGGTTTCGAAACTTTTTTGGACTTTTGCAAATAAAAAACGTAAAATAGCGTCGGTTATATTGGATTGGGAAAACCTTTACCATTAAAATTGAAAATTTCGGGTCGTTTTAGGGGTTTTCCAAATAAATAAAAACGGGTCGTTAATTTTTAGGGTTGGGTTAACCGGTATTAAATCCTTTTATAAACCGTTGTTTTTAATTTTTATAATATTGGCGTTGCTATCTTTTGACAAAAAAGGGTTTTAGAATGGTTTAACCAAGTATACCGGTTGTAAACCAGTTTTACGCCGCCCAAATTAAATATTTTTGCTATAAATGCTTTCGAATTGGTTATTTTAACAATATGTGTTGCTAACAGGGGGTTAGGCATTAGCCTAAGTGCGGCGTGGTGCTAATTGCGTTGTAAAAACCTGTAATTACAGGGTTCAAATGCACTATATTGTTCACTAATTTTTGGATTAATAGATTTGATCCATTGGTGGGGGAGACTTTGCTTTGTCTCCCTTACATACTCTCCGACATCGAAGTGGGGGTCCGCACGCCAGAAAGCGTTCCGGTGCCGCACACTGTTTTCCGAAAAACTATTTTGTATGCGTTGTTGAAAAAAACACCCTCATTTCCATACAAACCATCTTTGGGTTCGCACTGATTTGCTGACTTGGTGAAAATTTCAACTAAGTACAGGGTAGCTGACTCGTAAGTGCAGGGTGGGTATAAGACCCGGTACAGGGTAAAACCCCACTCGCTGACTTTGAATCGCAACTCCTGCACCACACACACAAAATATAACAGAAAATCCGACAGCCTCAACAGCCCCACTTCTGCACTATTTATTGTGGCTTATATACAAATAAAAGTGGACCCATTACATGCTAAATAACGCATATAATTAACAGGTTATATTATAATAAAGGAGGAAATTTCGTTTTCCAACAGTTGTTAAACAGTAAAATTGGTTAATAAATCCAAATTAACGTCGATAAGCCTTTTTGATGGCCTAAACACCGATAAATCCAATGGTTGGAAAACATGTAGCGAATAAGGGGGCAAATATAAAAATTAAGTATTATTTTCTAAATAAAACACATAAATTCGTCCGTTATAATTTATAGCCGTCGAAAACTATTAACCGTTTTTAGGGGTTAAAAGTTAAATATACGGAGTAAATATCTTTTCAACCATTCGATAACCGTTTCGTTATTTGTCTACCTGTTCTCGGTTATATAAAATTGCCAATTATGGAAAAAGAATAAATCCGTTGGAAACCATTGTTATTGTACGTTTTTTCCTTTAAATATAACGAGGGGAGGGAGGGTAACGCCCGTAGCCAGTATATATTTGTTAAGTATATGCGCTATTAGCATTTAATGGGTCCACTTTTACTTGTTATAAGCCACAGCAGATAGTGCTGAAGTGGGGCTGTTGGGGCTGTCGGATTTTCCGCTATATTTTCTGTGTTGCGGGAGTTGCGATTTAAAGTCAGCGAGTGGGGTTTTACCCTGTACCGGGTCTTATACCCACCCTGCACTTACGAGTCAGCTACCCTGTACTTAATTGAAGTTTTCACCAAGTCAGCAAATCAGTGCGAACCCAAAAATGGTTTGTATGGAAATAAGGGTGTTTTTTCAACAACGCATACAAAATAATTTTTCGGAAAATCGTGTGTGGCACCGGAACGTTTTTTGGCGTACGGACCCCCATTTTGATATCGGAAAATATATATGGGAGATAAAGCAAAATCTCCCCCCTAATAAATTAAATTTATTAATCTCGAAATTAGTGAACCATTTTAATAAATAATTTAGTGCATTTAAACCCTGTAATTACAGGCTTTTACAACGCAGTTAGCACCACGCCGCACCTAGGTTAATGTTTAAGCCCCTATTAGCAACCTATATTATTAACAGGTTATAAGCCCGGAAAAGTTCTAATTTATACATTAAAATGCATTTTGCATCGCTGGAAAACCTGAATATTTAGGCTTTATTTTGGTTATTATCGCATTTTTACAGCACGTATATTAACGAGAATATTGCTGTTTTTGTGCAAAATTGTTGGTTTTAGGCGCTAATTCAGCACCTAACCCCCTATATTTACAGTGGGGATCGCTAAAAATTAACGTTCGATTTAGGCCTTTTCAGGTATTGCAGCGGTCGCTTGCATTGCAAATTCAAAAATTTTTGGTGTGGTTTTTGTGCGTCGTGCACGCCACTGTAATTGGTTCAAATTCTTAATATGGCTCACGCTAGCGAGTTAAGGCTAAAAACCCCTGTATTCGCTCCCTAATAACCCATTAAATTCTTTTAATACGTTTAATAGGGTTTATAATAGCCCACAAACCCATTAGCGGAATTACGTTAATAATTCGTTACCCTGCGAAATACCCTGCAATTTACCCTGCACCCATTTAACGAATTAAATTCGTTACGTGCACCTGGATTGGTACAAATACCAGGGCACCCATTAATTGCGGATTTCAGGGATTTTAACCCTGTATTTTTAATGGACTTTAACCATTCAAAATAGCAATAAACCCTGTAATTGGCAATTACAGGCCTATACCCGGTAAAAGGCAAACGGTATACCAAATCCAAAGTTAAATAAGGTATTTACGTTTAGGCGGTTAGGTTATTTAATTATAATTATCAATTAGCGAATTGCAATTATAATTTAAGTTACCCTGTAATAGAAAACAGCCCTATATCGGGCTTTCCAGGCCCGATTCCAATAAATAGGGGGCTTAAACCCAACCCAAACGAAGTTTTAACCGCTAAATTACAGGCCCAAAACCTGCAATTCAAAGCGTTAATTACGCAAATGGATTAATTTCAAAGGATAATTTAACAGTTAATTACCCTGTTAGCCCTAAAAAGCGGTAATTCCACTAATTTAAATGGTAATTTGGATATTAAACCAGCTACCGCTACCGCACCCCCTAATCCACCTGGTAACCTAATTTTAGGTGACGGGATAGGTAAAAAACTATTAAAACGGGCATTTTCCTTCGCCGAAAATTGTAAATTAGTAAGGGCTAGCAATTACGATTTGTGGAAATAGGCGTTAATAGTACAATTTAAGGCTATAAAAGCAGCGGAATTTATTTCCAATTTCGAAATTGGTTATACTTTACCAGAATACGAGCAATTAATCCTATTATTATTTCTAAAAAACAGTTTAATTAAAAAATTTTTAAAACCCATTGCATGGTATTTTAGCCCCGTAACGGCCTATAAAACCCTGGAAGATAATTACTCCGTTACACCCGAATTTAGTTGAAATTCACTATATCGGGAATTCCACGTTTTAAACTTTTCGAAATTTAAAGGATTAATACCTAAATTTAATAACCGTTTTAACTTACTGGTAATTAAATTAGCGAATAGCAACGTGCAAATTAGCCCCGTAAACGTACGAAATTAGTATTTACGGGCCCTGGAGGGGATATTCCCTATTTGGACCGAACGCCAACGCAGTACCTAACGGGCCCTGCAGGCAATAGGCCAATATTCGGAAAAGTTAGATTTGTAATACCTTATGGCGGACCTTATATCCGAAAATTCGATTTTGGGCTTTATAACGGCTAAAACCGCTAATTATAGATTTAAAGGCAAAAAAACGGGTAAAAAACGCTAAAAATGGCGTTAAAAAGGAAAATAATGGGTAGGAAACCACTTCTAAATCACGAAAAAAAGGTAATAAAAATTCTAATTCGGGATTTGCTTTTGCAAAAAATATTGAATCCTCCTCCAGCGGATTAACCGTTAAAACGTCCATAATTTTTATAGATTTCGAATTATTTACGGGTTTGATTTTAAATGACGTTAACGAATACGTAGCGTATAACGCTTTGGAATAGGAGGTTAATTCCGCTAATACTGGAATTATAAAATTATATTCGGATTCGGATTCGGAAACCGATACCGGTAAAACGTTAAAATTATAAGTTTTAGTAGTTAATCTTAAAGTTAAAACGAAACCTGGACGCGGCGTAAAAAGGACCCCTAAGCCTTGGAAGCTAGGTTTCCCTATCCTGTATAATATAAATAACACGTACTATATTTTTACAAATAAGCAATTTTTTACCGATTATACCCCCGGTTTTATAGTCAAAATCGGTACAGGAGGTGGCCCTATTAGGTTGTAAATACCAAAATTGTAAAAATATAGGTCCGTTACGGCCAAAAAAATAACGAATTTAAAAAGGTTACGTTAAATAACGTTTTATATATCCCCTCGTTTGGAGTAAATATCGTTAATGGCCTTATATATTATAATATGGGGGGCGTATTATTAAAAAATATCCTGTACGATAAGGATCGCAAAGCGTGGGGACGTTTAAATACCGCTAAATACTCGTTTTGTTAAAAGGTTAAAGGGTGCGATATCCTTGTTCGAAATAACGTTATGTCGAATTACGCCTGGGTAATAAATAAATATAATAACGTTTTTGACATGGCCTTATAAAGGGTTATGAAAGGTTACGCAACTCCGTTAAAAGTAAAATTAATTAATATAAACCCTGGAAATTACGAGGATTATAAAATTTACACCGATTTAGAACCGGAAGAAAATACGGTAACGGAAAAGCTAAATCCCGAACAAAATACGGAAATAGCCGTAAATTCACCTGTAACGCAGAAATTTAGCGGTAAAAACCCTGAAAATCCACGTAGAATTGGGCCCCGTAGGCCCGGCACACCGTTAGGTAACCCTTTTATACAATTTAATATAAAAGGGATTATTTCCGAAAAAAAAGGGTTTCCTATATAAGAAATCCGTTGTTAAAACCTCTTTTATCATCGGATTTAGAACAGGGCCTTGTAAGTAATTTCTTTTTGCGGCTAAAACGAACTACGGACGGTTAATTAACCCCTAAAGGGGACGGAATTACAGGTAATTATAACGAAGTCCAGGCCCAAAAAACCCTGGTATAGTATGGGCGTTTGGGGTATATAAGGTTATTATTGCTGAAAAAAAACCGCTAAAACTATAAAAAGTTTACCTAATTTCGACAAAATTAGGGCAACTCCTCGTATTGTTTGCGTTAAAACCATTTTTATTAGGCGTACAAATAAAGTCGCACTCCTTATACCCCTTAATATTTTCCATTTTATAAAGGGTAATACAGTGATTTTTTAGCTTAATCCTTACAATAAAAAACCCGTATTTTCGTTATTAGTGGACCGAAAATCACGTTTTCGGTGGTCAATCCTATTATAAAATAAAACCGGATTAACGGTTTTAATGGTTATTAAAGGCTTTTTTAAGGTTTTAAAAGCTACGTACGGGCGTTACCTTTTGAATTTTCACTTCGATAGGGGGCACGAAATTAATATAAACCTTTAAAATTGGTTTATAAAATAAAGGTGTTAATTTTAGCATTTGGAATCCTTATAACCACGGCTAAAACGGATTAACGGAACGGTCCGTTAGGGTTATTTTGGATAAATTTCGGTTTACTATTATAACGGCGGGTTTACCATTGTTTTTATAATGTTATTTACTACCCGCCGTGGTTAATTTGATTAACCGTATAGCGGTCATTAATAGGGGTTTAACATTATACTAGGAATTTTATTCCGAATTCCAACCTGGAATACCGCACAAACCCAATTTAGGGCATTTTCGGGTAATTGGTACTGTATATTAAGCTATTATACCTTTGGAAAAACGCCACAAATTTAATAAATTGGCCCCCCGCACGGAAACGGTAAAACTTTTAACCCATTTATCAAATTTTACAGCGTTAATTTACGCACCCGTTAAACGGACCGTATATAAAACCTTTACCGTACAAATTATAAAGGGTATAACCGCTAAACGTTTGGTTATTCCAGGGGAAACGTTACAGATTTTAAAAGGGGGAAATATAAATTTAAAGGGGGATTTTAATTTTAAATTTAAAAACGAAATTAACAGCGTTTAAGCCGATAATTATCCCCTAAAAAACCCTGAAAATATAGGGTATTTACCACCTGTTACAGGGCAATTACCACCCGTTACAGGGTATTTAAACCCTAAAAATACAATACCCGCCAAACCTGTATAACCTACTATTGGCCCCCCAAAACCTATAACGGTAGCGGTACCTAATCCAATACCTAAAACAACGGAAGTTTAAATGTTTTTAGCACCTAAAATATAAAATATGGAATTAAATTCGCAATTCGAAAACCCAAATCTAATGGATATAAATTCCGTGCATTATTTTTATTTTTAAGCCAAAAAAAAACAAAAAAAAAACCCCACTAAAGACGGCAAGCCAAATAACTACCAACAGGTTTTAAATAACCCTAAAAATGCTAAATGGTTAGCTGCTTTAACGTTTAAATTCGACCAAATCGTTATTGCAAAAACTTTCCGTTTTATCCCTAAAATTAAAATACTTACAAACCGTAAATTCGTTTTTACCGGGCCGGTATTTAAATTAAAAAAGGATGAAAATAATAAACCTATAAAATATAAAACCAGGTTTGTTATTAAGGGTTTTTTCAGGTGGAAGGTTTAAATTATATTAAAACTTTTTCTAACATTAGTAAATCACGTACCCGGCGTATACTTTTAACTATAACTAATGCACAAAATTGGGAAATAAAACAAATCGATATTATCGGTGCGTTTTTAAATAGTGATTTTACCGACGTAAATATATATTTGCAAATTCCAAACGGTTTTAACGAATAGGCTAAAATCTGTAACCCCATTACCGCTAAAACTTTAGTGGAAATAGGTTATAGTCCGAAAAGATTTCAGGTTGTACAATTAGAAAAAGCGTTATATGGTTTGAAATAAAGTCCAAACAAATGGTAAAACAAATTCAAACCCCTAATTTTTAAAGAAGGTTTTAAACCGTTCATTTTTAATCCCGCTGTTTTTTATAACGTTAAATCCAAACATTTTATTATTACCTTTATAAACGATTACCTGCTAATAAATCCTAAATTGTATTATATTTAGGACTTAAAAACCTGTTTTAATAAGGTATACGCGTTGGAAAACAGGGGCACTGCAACCTATTTTTTAAAAATTCAAATCATAAAAGATAAACCTATACGCCTATTTTGGCTGCATTAAAATTAATATTTCAAAAAAATATTAACAACGTTCGGATTAATTAATTCCAAACCTATATTTGTTCCCTTTTTACCGGGTATGCTAGAACATAGCGGGGGTAAGCCCGTAAATGCGCTAAAAATCAGATTATTATAACGTATTATCGGTATCTTTATGTATTTAATGCTATTAACGCGCCCGGATATCGGTTTTGCGGTTTAATAGTTTCCACGATTTTTAACAAAAACTACTATAATCCATTTAACGGTAGTTAAGAACTTAGTACGTTATTTAACGGGTAATAAGTCCCTATTTATTTATTACGGAAATAAATATTTAAAGCCGAATTACCACACAATTTTTTAATAAAGGGTTTCAAAAATTTTAAATTACTGTGTTTTAATAATAGCGATTTTGCCGGGTGTTAGGACCAAACAAATTGGGTCGGTACCAATGAGGCCAGGCGGGGTCACACCCCTCCTAACGACACTCGGCCAAAGAAAACACCGACCGACAGGAAACAGAATTATATAAAAGATTACGTAACCCCACGTAACCGCCAAAAAAACGATATAATTGATATATTACATATTAGTTATAGTAATACAAATAATATGCTGGTTATGGGATATATTATATATATTATACCCAGGATAACGGATTATATAAGGACACGCCCATTATTATGTAAATAGAATTTAATTTAGGATTGTTTAGCAGCAATTAATTGATTATTTACCCAGGAATCGATTATAATTTCACCCCAATTATTAAGGAACCCCAATTACCCAATCCAAACGCTTAACTGCTTTAACCGACTATATTTTACCTTAAGAACAGGTTACCCGATAGTTTAATCGTAATATTTTCATTGCTTTTATTTAATATTTTGCTTTAAAATATATTAAATAATATCGCCGAAATAATATTTTCCAACAAAACCACCCCTTAAACCCCTTTTACTATTAACGTTCCGGCCAACGCTAACGCATTACGCCAAATGATCGCGACGTTTTAAGCAGAAAATCGACAATTTTAGGAACGAATAACCGAATAAATTAATCGAATTAATAGGAATTATATTAAATACCCTTTATTATTACTTTATATTAACATTTTAGGTATTTTGCAAGGACTTTTTACAGGAACCCGGGCCTATTTTCATTTTAACGAGGATAATTTCGATAATAACGCAAATAAAATTATTTACGCAATTTCGTTGTTAAAAGGCTATACGCTCGCTTGGTTCGAACTAATCCTACGAGATTATTTGGACTACAATAAAGAAAAAACCCGGAAAATTAAAACCAACCGCATTTTCGACGATTACGAAAATTTCGAAAAATGTTTTGAGGAAATATTCGGCAGCCCAGACGAGGAACGCACGGTTAAACGTAAACTGGTGCGCTTTACCTAAACCAAATCGGTATCCAAATATACCAGCAAATTTCGACAAATTACCGCCAAACTACTATAGGGCCCCGAAACCCTAATAATACGCTTTTATGCGGGATTTAAAAAAAAAGTTAAAAACGAGTTTGTTAAAAAAAACGACCCGATACCCTAACCGAATATATAAAATTAGCAATTAAAATCGATAACCGATTTTACGAACAAAAATTGGAACGACGCGAAAAACGTAGAGTATGGGGACCAGTTTTGCGATAAACTAATACGGGACACAAATATTAACAATTTAAACCGTTTCGTTAATATAATATTTCCTACGGAATATATAACGGATTTATGGATTTTAACGCGATTTAATGTAAAACATTTCGCAAAAATCCCAAAAATGGCAAATATTTTAAATGCGATAAACTAGGATATGTAGCCAAATTTTGTCCCCGAAACATTTCGGACCTACACCCCGATTCCAGGAAACCACGAAAATTAAATATTACCACCCATTAACAAATATAACCGGATTAATACAGTTTAATAAATTGGACTGTATATTACGACGATAATTATATAATCCACAATAACGCAAAAATGGACGTAGGATAATATTTATAAAAATTTAGAAATATTCGGACTTTAGCAGTAGGAGACCCCGTATTTATTAAAACCAGATTACCAGTATAATTACGCAAATAAAGCGCCAAATTACCCGAATTTACGGAATTAGATATTTTAGAAAAGTTAAAACCAAAATTATTGGGATAAACCCACTATATCCGGAAAATCTAACAAACCCCAACGGACGAATCCAATAACGAATTAAAGGACGAATCCAGCGAAAAAAGCGATATTTGAAAACACATACAGTATAGCAAAGGAAAATAACCCTTAAATATATAATAAGGAATTTATCGATTTATACCGAAACGACCAATTAATACAATTTCCCGGAATATGATTTCGAATATAAATACAAAACCTTACAAAATTAATCGATCCAATTTTTAAAAACCACCCAATTTTGGATACCAAATATCCCAAATTTATAAAAAGTTTTTGGGTAAAATGTTTTCGAAACAATTGCGGATTGCATTTTAGCAGAAAAATAATCCACGATTTTTTCCCACGACGACGCAAAATAACAGGTATCCACGATATATATACTACTATAAAATTACCCAATTGGGAAATTAAAATAAATTTTAATACCGAATTAGCGGTAATTTTTACCCTTTATAACAATTACGTTATAGCATATTATAATTAAAAATAATTCCTATAGTACGAATGCACCCGAAATATTTGCAAAATACATACATTAGCCAAAATACAGGCATAATACGAAATAAAATTACGATAACCAGGACCCGCACCTATAACCAAAATTATATGGAGCCCCAACGTTAAAAATAACGAAATACCTACGAACGTACGAAAAACGTTTGCATTAACAAGGCACCGATTTAATAAAATTAAAATTAAAAACAGCTATACGCCCCGAAATAAGAAAAATAAAGACCCACGACGCGAGTCCAGTTAGCCAGAAGATTAAAACAGCCAAACGGTATAGGGCACCAAACGGTAATAATAACAACGGAATAAAAAACCTTAAACGCCACGCAAAGCACGAAAGCAGTATAAGAATATTTATTCCTAAATATACGATTTAACGGAAAATTTATACGAGCGCTCCTTAACAGCGGAATATAAAACAATTACATTTTTCCAAAAATCGTGAAAAAACGACGAATACCTTACTAATAAAAAGAAATTATATCAATTGTAAACCGTAAAAGGAAAGGAAATTTTATACGGGAACGGTACCATCGAAACAAAAACCGTACATTTTTAAATGTAAAATTATGGACGAAAAAAATAAATTATTTTGGATATTACGGAAATAAGGAATAAAAATATAATTTTAGGGATTTTTTGGTTTAAAAGGAATAACCCCCGGATAAATTGGATTACAGGCCAAATTTAATGGGAAAAGCATTTAATTATTAAACGATTTCCAATATAATAGGGCTTATATAGGAAATATACGGTACGGAAGGACCAAATAAAATAAATGGCGTATTTATAGGAAGGACGATTAACCCCGGAACCAATATCGGAAAAAAAGCGATTATCTATAGGCTAAAACCGATTTAACCACATAATATTAATTATAAAAAAACAAACCAAAAACGGCAAAATCCCAGAAAAATACCAAAATTATACACGATTATTTGACCAAAAACTCGAAACAAAATTACCTGAACATAGCCCGTTTAATTACGAAATACCATTAAAAAAAGGAACCCAACCAAAGTTTTATAAAATATACGGTTTAAATCCGACACAAATGGAGGTTTTAAACGAATATTTCGCTGAAAACTTTAAAAAAAAGTTATATTAGACCATCGACATTACCGATAGGATACCCAATCCTTTTCGTACTAAAAAAAGACGGAAAATTACCATTATATATGGATTATAAACAATTAAACGACATTATTATAAAGAATTGCTACCCGTTCCCACTGATAGGAGAATTTCGAAATATGTTTAATTAAATATAATAATTTACGATATTAAATTTTAAAAAAAACATATAATTTAATCCGCATAAAGGAAGGCGAGGAATGGAAAGCAGCATTTCGCACCAAACGAAAATATTACGAGTACCTGGTAATATTTTTCGGTTTTATTAACGCCCCCGTAACCTTTTAAATTATAATTAACCACGTTTTTAGGGAATATTTAAACATTTTTATCGTTATTTACCTGGACGATATCCTTATTTTTTCCAAAACGTTGGAGGAATATAAAAAATACGTTTACACAATTTTACAAAAGCTATAAAACGTTAAATTTTTAATTAAACCCGAAAAATGCATTTTTAATAGTAAACAAATTAGCTTCCTAAAATATATTATCGCCCCTGGAGAAATTAGGATAGAAGAATTAAAAATCCAAACAGTAAAAGAATAACCCTAAGCACAAAACGTAAAAAACGTTCGGATATTTTTTGGATTCGTAAATCTTTACAAAATATTTATTAAAAATTATGGCGCGATCGCCACCCTATAAACCAATATAACCAAAAAGGATTTAAAGCTCCAATAAACGGAATAAATACAGCAAATTTTCGAACAATTACGAAACGCAATAGCATAAAAACCGATTTTTAAAATATTAAACCCAACGAAATTTTTCGAAATCGAAACCGACGTATCCGACTATATAATCGGAGGATAGTTTAATTAAGGAAACGAAAAAAAACGTTTATATTTTTGCGCCTTTTTTTACAAAAATTATATGGACCAGAATTTAATTACCAAATCCACGATAAAACATTTATGGTTATTATCCAAACATTCGAAAAATGGAAACCACAATTATCCGGAATTAAATACGAAATATTAATTTACATTGACTATAACAATTTACCCTATTTTACTACCAGCAAAATGTTAAACAAACGATAAATTAAATGGGTAAAATTCCTATTAAAATTCCATTTTAAAACCATTTACCGAAAAAGAATAGGAAATGGTAGGGCCGACGCTTTTAGCAAAAAACCAAATTATAAAAATATAATACCCGAAAAACCACGAAAAGTTTTTACGGCGGACGACAACAGAAACCTTTTACCAATTTACCGAAATTTTATAACGACTAACACCGTAATTATACCAAAGAAAATACGGAAATTCCACGAAAATAAAACCTACGGATATAAAGGAATTTCCAAAATATGGAAACGGTTAAAACAGTATTATAATTTTAAAAAAATACGATAAAAAATACGAAAAGCTATTAAGGATTGCGAATTTTGCGCAAAAAGCAAATCCGCCAAACACAAGTTTTACGGGTTTTTACAGCTTTTACCAGCCCCTAATAAAACCTGGTAAACCATTATAATGGATTTTATCGTTAAATTACCATTTTCCGAAAAACCATTTACTAAACCTAAATACGATAATATATTAATTATAATTGATAAATTTATTAAATACGCCTATTTCATATTTTATAAAAAAGTAGCAACGCCGAAAAAATCGCTTATATATTCCTACGAATAATTGTTAATAACCACGGATTTCCAAAAAGCATTATTACGGATAAAAATAAATTTTTTATATTAAAGTTTCGGAAATTTTCAATAAAATAATTAGGAACGGACCACAAATTATTTACAATATTCCATTTACAGACAAACGGATAAATAAAACGAATAAATTAAATATTAAAATAATATTTAAAATATTATGTAAACCATAAACAGGATGATTGGGTACGGTTATTATTTATAGCACAATTCGTATATAATAATTTAAAAAATGGGAATACCAAAATAACCCCGTTTTATACCAATTACGGATTTAACCCTACGGTATATAAAAAACCAAAAACTACGACTGCGGCCCCACGAACCGATAAATAAGCAAACGAATTACGGAAATTCCATTAAAAATTCCAACAGGAATTGGAATTTATACGAGAAAAAATAATTAAATACGCCAACTAATATCGGATAAAGGGACCATTTTTCCACGAGGGAAATAGCGTTTATTTTATTCGACGCAATATTAAAATATAACGACCAAATAACAAATTTAATTTTAAAGAATTTGGACTTTTTAAAATCGATAAAAAGATTAGCGAAACTAATTACAAATTATTATTACCAGGAATTATAAAAATCCATCCAACGTTCCACGTATTATTATTGGAACCAGCACCATCCGGTATTAATATATAAAACAATCGATATCAACGTAAAAAAAAACGTACGACGTCGAACGAATATTAAATTATAAACGCAATTACGGTAAAATAAAATATTTAATTAATTGGGGAAAATTATAAATACAAAAAAAACATTTGGGAATTTTTCAACTACTTCCAAAATTGCCAGGAATTATTCCGCCAATATAATTAAAAATTGGATTTGCGAGCAAATTAACCAAAAAAAGGACGATTTAAAAAAGCATTATTTACCATTCCCAAAAGCTAAAAATCGACCAAAATTCGAAACCAGATTATTAAACGAATTTACAAAAAAACGATTAATATATATTATAAATTAAAATATACAAATAAAGCAATTTACCGACCGAATAGTGCGTAAAAATATTTACCTTATTTAATAAAAAAGGATTTAAAGGATTTATTGGGAAAAACGAATCCCAGGCAAAATTGGAATCCGGAAAAAGCGATTCCAAAAATATTTTAGGAAAAATTTCGGCCGATCGCCGCCGTTTTTCCTGCTTTACCTCCTTACGCTCGATTCGATCCAATTTTTCCAAATTGTCGATACTACGACGAACCGCCTTTATTATTTTTTTTAAATTATATTTTTTTTTATTTACGTAACCGAAAAGCTTTTTCCTCCGCCGCTTCCAATTTAAATTTAAATTTTAAATATTGGGCCGCGGTTTTATGCAGCTGTTTTCGGGAAATATTTATAATATTGCATCGCGAGCGACCCAGGCGAATATGTTCGATATAACGAAAAAAATCCCGAAACGATATAGCGTATTTCGCAATCCCCTGCGATTCGTACATAAAATAAAAAGGTATTTCGACCGCCGAAAAAAAAGCACAAAAAACAAATCGTTGCGACGAACGGTGGACGTACAATTACGAGTTTAAATTACGCGATTAAATATGGCGTAAAAAAGCTAACAAAAAAGGAATAGGGAAATAAAAATAAAAATTAAAAAAATATAAACTATTTAAAAGGCCAAAGGGATGTGGTTAAAAAAAAGATTTAATATTACGACCAAATAAATTGGGTCGGTATTAATAAGGCCAGGCGGGGTTATACCCCTTTTAACGATATTCGACCAAAAGAAAACACCGACCGATAGGAAATAAAATTATATGAAAAATTACGTGACCCCACGTAACCGCCAAAAAAACGATATAATTAATATATTATATATTAATTATAGTAGTACAAATAATATGCTGGTTATGGGATATATTACACATTTTTTACCCAGGATAACGGATTATATAAGGATACTCCCATTATTATGTAAATAAAATTTAATTTAAAATTATGTAGCAGCAATTAATTTATTTTTTACCCAGGAATCGATTATGATTTTACCCCAGTTATCAAGGAACCCCAATTACCCAGTCCAAACGTTTAATTGCTTTAACCCACTGTATTTTACCCTAAAAACAGGTTACCCGATACCTTAATCGTAATACCGGGGTTAGGGAAAATTTAAAATCCATTTACGGATATTTGTATACCCTATTTGGGGGCCTTATAACGTGGAAATGCAAAAAAGCTAATATTATAGTTTTAAACATTCCAAAAACCAAAACCGATAATTTATCGGAAGCCCTACGTGAAGTATAATGGTTTAAAACCCTATTTATAAAAATTGGACTACCTATAAAAGGCCCTTTTGCAATATTTGGAAATGATATAGGTTTTATAATTAACGCATATAACCCTACGTACCATTAACGTATTAAATATACGTTGTTAAAATTCCATTACGTACGGGAATTAATTATAAAAGGATTAATAACCCAGAATACCTGGAATCTAAATAAATACCCGCTAATAACCTAGCAAAACCCCTAACGCTCCCAATTTACAAGGTTTTTTTAAAATTTATAGGGTTTAAACCCTTCAAAACTTAATTTTTATTTACTAAATTTTAAAACATTATTTAATTAATTCGTTACCTAATTACCCATTATATTTCCTTTATTTGTAAAGATTGGATTTTAACCAACCTAATACCGGCCGTACTATTGAAATTTATTTTGCACGGGTTAATTAATAAGCAATTTATACCGCCCTTATACCCAAAGTTGAATTAAAATTGAAAAGGATCGTATTTTGGGCGATTTACGCATTCGAAATACCTTATATAATATACTTAATTTGGACTATTGCCAACTAATAGCCAAATTAGTTACCTGGTTTAATAATTAATTCCGTGGGTTAATATTATGCAAATCGGGGGTTCGAATCCGGGGGTTATCACAATTTTAGGGGTTTTTTCCAATTCGGGGGTTTGTCCATTTCGGGGGTTACAGGTCGGTAAAAAGGGCTTAATCATCCAGGGGGTTTATATCGGGAGTTCGAGTCGGGTTAGGATATAAGGAGGATCTTTTTTTTAGGGTTTTATTTTTTATGTACTTTTTTTTCCGACTTTATGTAAGTAGTAGCAAAAAAAAGGGGATGTTAATTATATACGTCATTTAGCATATAATGGGTCCACTTTTATTTATATATAAGCCACAATAAATAGTGCCGAAGTGGGGCTGTTGGGGCTGTCGGATTTTCTATTATATTTTGTGTATTGCAGGAATTGCAATTCAAAGTGTCAGCGAATGGGGTTTAACACCCACCCTGCACCTACGAATTAACTACCCTATACCGGGTTAAAATTTTCATTAAATTAGCAAATTAATGCGAACCTAGAAATGCTTTGTATGGAAATAAGGGTGTTTTTTCAACAACGCATATGAAATAAATTTTCGGAAAATCGTGTGCGGCACCGGAACCGTTTGCGGGGTGCGGACCCCCACTTCGATGTCGGAAAGTATATAAGGGAAATAAAACAAAGTCTCCCCCACCAATAAATCGAATCTATTAATCCCAAATTTGGTGAATAATTTAATGCATTTGAACCCTGTAATTACAGGCCTTTATAACGCAACTAGCACCACGCCGCACCTAGGCTAATGCCTAAACCCCTGTTAGCAACCCATATTGTTAACAAGCTTATTCTATCTCGGAACCTCCTCACAATTAGGGGGTACCCGACGTTAATACCAGCAAGGATATTCAACGGTCCCTGGGCCGTTAGTATACCCTATAACCAATTCCTCGAATTATTTTATATTGACTTGGAATGGACGCACTAGCGAGCTCTTTAAAGTTAATACGAAATTGTTTGCCAATTTGGAGCCCATCAACTGCACTGAAAATAAAATAGCTCGTGTATAAGGGTCCGAGTACGATTGGCTACCGAATTATTTGCAAAAAAGCATATAAAGAAATAAACCCTTTTTTCCGGTATATAAGGTTGGGTACCCCCTGCTCGGCTCCCTCCCCCCCTGTTCGGCACCCCGAAAATCAAGCAACGAAATACCTACTTTTATAAACTAATTTAAATATAAAACTATTAACGCACATTAATACAATTGTTTTCAGGCTGTTCCGGTTTATTAACCTTTTTTTCATTAGTTAAAAATTCCCGGATTTTTATATAATTTTCTGCAATCCAATAATATTTTATTAGTAAACCAAAAGCTTGTTTGGATCCGGAAATACCCTTTTTTCGCCGCCCGTTTTACCTCCAATTATACTTTTAATGAACTGATTTTTTGCTGCGGGTTAACCAAAAATATATATTTTAACTTGGAAGTTTCTTTTGGATTTTTGCAAATAAAAAACGTAAAATAGCGTTGGTTTTATTGGATTGGGAAAACTTTTACAATTA
Organism: Pyricularia pennisetigena; assembly: GCF_004337985.1. Classification (NCBI taxonomy): domain Eukaryota; kingdom Fungi; phylum Ascomycota; class Sordariomycetes; order Magnaporthales; family Pyriculariaceae; genus Pyricularia; species Pyricularia pennisetigena. The sequence continues at coordinate 1,242,774 of NW_021940921.1, forward strand.
AAATCGAATATTTCGGGTCGTTTTAGGGGTTTTCCTAATAAATAAAAACGGGTCGTTAAGTTTTTGGGCTGGGTTTTCCGGTATTTCATCCTTTTATAAACCGTTATTATTAATTTTTAGAACGTTGTCGTTGCTATTTTTTCACAAAAAGGGCTTAAAAATTGTTTAACCAAGTTCATCGGCTATAAACCCGTTATACGTCACCCAAATCAAATATTTTCTGCTGTAAATATTTTCGATTTGGTTATATTATACCAAAAAAGGAAATTTGTTTCTCCAATAATTATCAAATAATAGAATTTGTTAATAAATCCAAATTAACGTCAATAAACCTTTTTGAGCGGTTTAAAAACCTATAGATCCAATGGTTGGAAAACGTGTAACGAATAAAAGGGTAAATATAATAATGAAATATTATTTCGTAAATAAAAAAACATAAATCCGTCCGCTATATATAATCCGTGGCTGTCGAAAATTAATAACCGTTTTTAGGGGTATTAAGTTCAATATACGGAGTAAGCACCTTTTTTAGCCATTTGATAACCGTTTCGTTATTTGTCCACCCGTTTTCGGTTATATAAAATTACCAATTATCGAAAAAGTTTTAATCCGTTGGAAATCATTGTTATTATTTTTTTCCTTTAAATATAGCGAGGGGAAAGAGGGTAATACCCGTAACCGATATATATTCGATTATAGTCGTCCAACCCCGCGCTCTGGGCTTCTTTCGTTATAACGGCCGAATCCCGTTTAAATTTAATATTAGGCCGTTAAACTTTTTATTTTCCATTATACTGGTTTCGTTTATATTCCACCGATTTTCTGGCTTAATATTATTAGTAACGGGGTTAATAATATAAAACCACCAAAATTTAATTATTTCCGTGAAAGCCCCATTACCCCGGGCGTTTTTTTTCGACGGGGTTTTTAAGTTTTAAAAATTGGATAAGAACCCAAAAAACGGGTTATCCAACGTTTTCCAAAAAAAATTTGTTTTTCCGGCGGTTTGAAAACTTCGTTCGGTAAAAAAGCGTAATTTTTAATACGCTGGCGGAAGCCCTAAAATTGTTTGGGTAAATACCTAATTAATTAAATGCTTTCCCTATTCCGTAAAAAACCTTTGAAAAGGGTTTTGTATTTATTTATAAGGTTAAAAACCTTTAAGTCGATTTTGGAGTGTAGATTTAGGTACTCCCTATTTTCGGGAGGTTTTTGCAATTAAATTGCCACTATTAACGTCGTTAATTGCAAATATAAGCTGATTTTCTGTATATTGCTTTATTGGAAAACGGAGAATGAAAAACAGAAAAAAGTAAATTCAAAAGTGAAAAATTGGTCGAGCTATTTATAAAAGAACATGAGAGGTGAACGTGGCTGTACAATTATGTTTGGGTGCCTAACAAGGGGGGAGCCGAGGAGGGGGTACCCGACGTTATAAGCTTTCGTATTTTTACTTTTATTCCTATCATATTAACAGTTAAAAGGGATCTGATAATCTGTGGGCTTGCATTTTATTCAATTTGCCAAAAGGCTGTTCGCTTATTTTTATTATCGTCCGCGTCGTTGGTTTTAAACCAGTTTCTTTTTAAACCGGGATTATTTGCAACGATAGAATACGCTTTATTAATTATTTGCTGGCATTTAAAAGCAGATTATAAGCAATCAAAATCATCATGTGTGTTACGATCAAGGTATCGGGTAACCTGTTCTTAGGGTAAAGTACAGTGGGTTAAAGCAACTGAGCGTCTTGACTGGGTAACTGGGGTTTTTAATGACTGGGGTGAAGTTATGATCGTTTTCAAGTAAGTATTAAGGTTAACTAGAGTTTAATTGCTGCTAAGCAATCCTAGAATCGAATCTATCTATATGGCAATAAGCGCGTTTTATATAAATTATGTTCCAAATGTGATTTCCTTTAATTTGTTTGATTTGTAATTCCCAATCGAGGTTTTACAGATTATTAAAATTACTTTTTTTGGCGATTACGTGGTATTACGTGATTTTTTCCCTTACGTAATTTTGTTTCCTGTCGGTCGGTGTTTTTTCAGGTCGAGTATTATTAGGAAAGGTGTGACCCCGCCTGGTTTTACTGGTATTAGCCCAATTTGTTTGGTCGTAATATTAAGTTTCCTTTCCTTTGGCCAAGTCCCTTTGGTTTTTAAATAGTTTGTACTCCTTTAATCCTTGTTTCTGTTTCCATATTTTTTCTTTGTTAACCTTTTTGCGCTATATTTAATCGCGTAGCCAAATTAAAATTTGGTCGTTCGTCGACAGAACGTCGTTACGCTTTTTTTGCTTCCCTCCTTCCTTTTTCGGTGGATATACCTTTTTATTTTTATTGTAAATTTCGCGGTATAATGCGTTGCGCAATATCCCCGCAAAATTTTTTTCGTTGCATTGAGTGTTTCCGTATTAACCGTTCTGGTTACGACGTGCTGGGTGTTTCGAATGCCCAATTGCGTAATATCGGTCGGTAGCATTCCAAATTTAATATTAAAATGGAGGTTTTGGAAAAAGATATTTTGGTAAAGCAGCAGAGGATTTAGGAAAAGTAATTAAAATTTTTCCGTTTGCGAAAACAAAAAAAATTGTGGTTTGAAAAAATAATGCGAGCTATGTTTCGCGGGATTAACGATTTGGAGGAATTGGATCGAGTCGAGCGTGAGGAGGTAAAGCAGGAGGAGCGGCGGCGATCGGCCGAAGTTTTTCCTAAAATGTCCCTGGAATCGTTTTTTCCGGATTCCAATTTCGTCTGGGATTCGACTTTCCTAATGGGTTTTTTAAATCCTTTTTTGTTGGACGAGATAAATGTTTTTGCGCAATATTCGGTCGGTAAATTGCTTTTATCCGTGTGTTTTGGTTTGTTGGTATATGTTAATCGTTTTTTTGTAGGTTCGTTTGGTGGTGTGGTTTCGAATCCTGGTCGATTTTTAGCTTTTGGGAATAGTAAATGGTGTTTTTTTAAGTCGTCCTTTTTTTTTTGGTTAATTTGTTCGTAGATCCAGTTCCTGGTAATATTGACGGAGTGGTTCCTGGCAATTTTGGAGGTAGTTAAGGGGTTCCTAAATGTTTTTTTCGTGTCCGTAGTTTTCCCATTTAATAAAATATTTTGTTTTACCGTGGTTGCGTTTGTAATCCAGTATTCGTTCGACGTCGTATGTTTTTTTTTCGTTAATTTCGATTATTTTTTATATATTGGTGCCGGGTGGTATTAGTTCCAATAATAATACGTGGAACGTTGGGTGGATTTTTATAGTTTTTGGTAATAATAATTTGTAATTGGTTTCGCTAATTTTTTTATCGATTTTAAAAGGTCCAAATTTTTTGTAATTAAATTTGCTGTTTGGTCGTTGTGTTTTAATATTGCGTCGAATAAGGTAAACGCTATTTTTTTCCTGGAAGGATGGTCCTTTTATCCGATGCTGGTTGGCGTATTTAGTTATTTTTTTTCGTACGAATTCCAATTTTTATTGGAATTTTCGGTGGAATTTTCGTAGTTCGTTTGTTTGTTTATCGGTTCGTAGGGCCGTAGTTGTGGTTTTTAGTTTTCTATATACCGTAGGGTTAAATCCGTAATTGGTATAAAACGGGGTTGTTTTAGTATTTTTATTTTTTAAATTGTTATATGCGAATTGTACTGTGGGTAATAGCCGTACCCAATTGTCCTGTTTATGGTTTATATAATATTTTAAATATTGTTTTAATATTTGGTTTGCTCGTTCTGTTTGTCCATTTGTCTGTGGGTGGAATATTGTAAATAATTTGTGGTCGGTTTTTAGCTGTTCCATTAAAAATTTCCAGAATTTTGATGTAAAAAGCTTATTTTTATCCGTAATAATGCTTTTTGGAAGTCCGTGGTTGCTGACAATTATTCGTAGGAATATATAAGCGATTTTTTCGGCGTTGCTATTTTTTTTATAAGGTAGGAAATAGGCGTATTTAGTAAATTTGTCCATTATAATTAATATGCTGTCGTATTTAGTTTTAATAAATGGTTTTTCGGAAAGTGGTAGTTTGACGATAAAGTCCATTGTGATAGTTTGCCAGGTTTTGTTAGGGGTTGGTAAAGGTTGTAAAAACCCGTAAGGTTTATGTTTGGCGGATTTGCTTTTTGCGCAAAATTCGCAGTTTTTAATAGCTTTTCGTATTTTTTATCGTGTTTTTTTGAAATTGTGGTGCTATTTTAACCGTTTTTATATTTTGGAAATCCTTTGGTATCCGTGAGCTTTATTTTCGTGGATTTTCCATATTTTTTCTGGTATGGTTACCGTGTTGGTCGTTATAAGATTTCGGTGAATTGGTAAAAGGTTTCCGTTGTCGTTTACCGTAAAGATTTTCCGTATTTCCTCGGGTACTATATTTTTATAGTTTGGTCTTTTGTTAAAGGCGTCGGCCCTGCCATTTTCTGTTTTTTTTCGGTAAATAATTTTAAAATGGAATTTTGATAGGAATTTTGCCCATTTAATTTGTCGTTTATTTAACACCTTATTAGTGGTAAAATGGGTTAGGTTTTTATAGTCCGTGTAAATTAATATTTCGTATTTAGTTCCGGATAGTTATGGTTTCCATTTTTTAAATATTCGGATAATAGCTATAAATTTTTTATCGTGGATTTGGTAATTGAATTTTGGTCCATGTAATTTTTGTGAAAAAAAGGCGCAAAAGTGCAGGCGTCCTTTTTCGTTTCGTTGGCTAAATTGTCCTCCGATTGCGTAGTCGGATGCGTCGGTTTCGATTTCGAAAGGTTTCGTTGGGTTTGGTATTTTGAGGATCGGTTTTTGTGCTATTGTATTTCGTAGCTGTTCGAAAATTTGCTGTGTTTATTCCGTCCATTGGAATTTTAGGTTTTTTTTGGTTATGTTGGTCAATGGGGTGGCGATCGCGCCGTAACTTTTGATAAATCTTTTATAAAAATTCACGAATCCAAAAAATGCCCGAACGTTTTTTACGTTTTGTGGTTGGGGCCATTCCCTTATTATTTAAATTTTTAATTTTTCCATCCTAATTTTTCCAGGGGCGATAGTATATCTTAGGAAGTTGATTTGCTTGCTGTGAAAAATGCATTTTTCGGGTTTAATTAAAAGTTTAGCGTTTTATAGCTTTTGTAAAACTGTGTGGACGTGTTTTTTGTATTTTTCCAACGTTTTGGAAAAAACAAAAATATCGTCCAAGTAAATAACGACAAAAATGTTTAAACATTCTTTAAAAATATGGTTAATTATGGTTTAAAAGGTTACGGGGGCGTTGGTAAAACCGAAAAATATTACCAGGTATTTGTAATATTTTCGTCTGGTGCGAAATACTGTTTTCCATTCCTCGCCTTTTTTTATACGGATTAAATTATATGTTTTTTTAAGGTTTAATGTCGTAAACCATTGTATTTAGTAAAGCATGTTTCGAAATTCTTTTATTAATGGGAGCGGGTAGCAATTTTTTATTGTAATGTCGTTTAATTGTTTGTAGTCCACGTATAGTCGTAATTTTCCGTTTTTTTTTGGTACGAAAAGGATTGGGTATCCTGCTAATAATATCGATAGTTTAATATAACCTTTTTTAAGGTTTTCCGCGAAGTACTCGTTTAAAGCCTCCATTTGTGTCGGATTTAAACCGTATATTTTATGGAATTTTGGTTGGGTTCCTTTTTTTAATGGTATTTCGTGGTCGAACGGACTGTGCTCGGGTAATCCTGTTTCGAGTTTTTGGCTAAATAACCGTGTATAATTTTGGTATTTTTTTGGGATTTTACCGTTTTTGGTCTATTTTTTCGTAATTTATATTGTGTGATTGGATCGGTTTTAACCTATAAATAGTCGCTTTTTTTCCGATATTGGTTCCGGGGTTGGTCGTCTTTCCTGTAGGTACGCTATTTGCTTTATTTAGTTTTTCTGTACCCTATATTTCCTGTATAAACCCTGTTGTGCTGGAGGTCGTTTAATAATTAGGTGTTTTTCCCATTAAATTTGGCCTGTAGCCCAATTTATCCGGGGGTTATTCCTTTTAAGCCAGGGAATTCCTAAAATCATGTTTTTATTCCCTATTTCCGTAATATCCAAGGTGATTTGTTTTTTTCGTTTATAATTTTCCATCCAAAGGTGTACGGTTTTTGTTTCGATGGTGCCGTTCCTGTATAAAATTGTTTTTCCTTTTACGGTTTGTAATCGATATAGTTTTTCCTTTTATCGTTAAGGTATTCGTCGTTTTTTTACGATTTTTGGAAAAATGTAATTGTTTTATACTCCGCTATTAAAAAACGCTCGTATAGGTTTTCCATTAAATTATATATTTAGGAATATATGTTCGTGTGCTGTTTTCGTGGTTTGCGTGGCGTTTAAGGTTTTTTATTCCGTTTTTGTTGCTACCGTTTGGTACCCTGTACCGTTTAGTTATCCTAGTTTTTTGGTTTGTTGGACTCGCGTCGTGGGTTTTTATTTTTCTTATTTCGGGGCGTATAGCTGTTTTTAACGTTGATTTTATTAAGTCGGTGCCCTGTTGGTGCAGGCGTTTTTCGTACGTTTGTGGGTATTTCGTTGTTTTTAACGTTGGGGTTCCACACAATTTTGGTTATGGGTGCGGGTTTTGGTTATCGTGATTTCGTTTCGTGCCATATTTGTGTTTTGGTTAATATATGTATTTTGTAAATGTTTCGGGTGCATTTGTACCATGGAAATTGTTTTTGGTTATAGTATACCATAGGGTAGTCGTTACAAGGGGTGAAAATTACCGCTGGTTCGGTATTAAATTTTATTTTAATTTCCCAATTGGGTAATTTAATGGTGGTATATATTTTGTGGATACCTGTTGTTTTGCGTCGTCGTGGGAAGAAATCGTGGACTATTTTTCTGCTAAAATGCAGTCCGCAATTGTTTCGAAAACATTTTGCCCAAAAAATTTCTGTATATTTGGGATATTTGGTATCCAAAATTGGGTGGTTTCCGAAAATTGGATTAATTAATTTTATGGGGTTTTGTATTTGTATTCGAAATGGTATTCCGGGAAATTGTATTAATTGGTCGTTTCGGTATAAATCGATAAGTTTTTTCTTATATATATAAGGGTTATTTTCCTTTATTGCACTGTATAGGTTTGAAAATATAATTTCTTTTTCGCTAGATTCGTTTTTTAATTCGTTATTAAATTCGTCCGTTGGGGTTTGTTGGATTATCCGGATGCGGTGGGTTTATCCCAATAGTTTTGGTTTTAATTTTTCTAAAGTATTTGATTCCGTAGGTTCGGGTAATTTGGCGTTTTACCTACGTAATTGTGCCGGTGGTTTGGTTTTAATGGGTATACGGTTTCCTATTGCTAGGGTCCGAATATTTTTAAATTTTTATAGGTATTATCCTGCGTCCATTTTTGCGCTGTTGTGGATTATGCAATTATTATCGTAACATATGGTCCAGTTTTTTAAATTGTGTTAATCCGGTGGTATTTGTTAATGGGTGGTGGTATTTAATTTTCGTGGTTTTTTGGAATCGGGGTATAGGTCCGGAGTATTTTAGGGATAAAATTTGGTTATATATTTTGGTTTTTCGCATTTAAAGCATTTACCACTTTTGGGGTTTTTGCGAGGTTTTTTATATTGGGTCGCGTTAAGGTTTATGGGTCCGTTATGTGTTCCGTAGGAAATATTATATTGGCGAAACGGTTTGGGGTGTTCGTATTTGCGTCCCGTATTGGTTTATCGCAAAATTAGCCCCTATACGCTGCGTTTTTCGCGTCGTTCCAATTTCCGTTCGTAAAATCGGTTATCGATTTTAATTGTTAGCTTTACGTATTCGGTTAGGGTATTGGGTCGTTTTTTTTTAACAAATTCGTTTTTAATTTTTTTTTTAAATCCCGCATAAAAGCGTGCTATTAGGGTTTCGGGGTTTTATAGTAGTTTGGCGGTAATTTATCGAAATTTACTGGTATATTTGGATGCCGATTTGGTTTAAATAAGGCGTACCAATTTACGTTTAACTGTACGTTCCTCGTTTAGGTTACCGAATATTCCCTTAAGGCATTTTTCGAAATTTTCGTAATCGTCGAAAATGCGGTTGGTTTCAATTTTACGGTTTTTTTTTTTATTATAGTCCAAATAATTTTGTAGGATTAATTCGAACCAGGTAAACGTATCGCCTTTTAATAGCGAGGTTGCGTAAGTAACCTTTTTTGCGTTATTATCGAAATTGTTTTCGTTAAAATGAAAATAGGCCCGGGTTCCCGTAAAAAATCCCTATAGGGTATTTGGGGTGCTATTATAGGGTAATAGTAAAAGGTATTTAATATAATTCCTATTGGTTCGATTAATTTGTTCGGTTATTCGTTCCTGGAATTGTCGATTTTTTATTTGGAGCGTCGCGACTATTTAACGCAAAGCGTTAGCGTTGGCCGGAGCGTTAATGGTAAAGGGGGTTTAAGGGGTAATTTTGTTGGAAAACATTATTTCGGCGATATTATTCGGTATATTTTAAAGCAAAATATTAAATAGGAGTAATTAAAATATTACGATTAAAATATCGGGTAACCTGTTTTTAGGGTAAAATATAATAGGTTAAAGCAATTAAGCGTTTTAATTGGGTAATTGGGGTTTTTAATAATTGGGGTGAAATTATAATCGTTTTTAAGTAAATATTAAGGTTAATTAAAGTTTAATTGCTGCTAAACAATCCTAGAATCGAATTTATTTATATGGTAATAAGCGCGTTTTATATAAACTATATTCCAAATATGATTTCCTTTAATTTGTCTGATTTGTAATTCCCAATCGAGGTTTTACAAATTACTGAAATCACTTCTTTTGGCGATTACGTGGTGTTACGTGATTTTTTCCTTTACGTAATTTTGTTTCCTGTCGGTCGGTGTTTTCTCAGGTCGAGTGTTGTCAGGAGGGGTGTAACCCCGCCTGGCCTCACTGGTACTGGCCCAACTTGTCTGGTCGTAACAATGTGTACAAATTGGGCTTAAACATCTAGGGCTAATAATATACTGTTTTATACTATCTTTTAATTAATTCATATATTTTTTATTACAGCCATTTCCAATACGTCCTCGCTTGGCCGAATTGTCAAGGCCGTTATTGATTTCCGTTACGTCAATAGTCTAAATTTTTTAATCTTTTGGTAGATTTTCGAAATACATTTAATTTGCAAATGAAAAACTTACGTAATTATAAAAAGCGGTTATTAAAGCCGCCGGGGTTATGCTGTTTTCTTCCAAAACCGGTTCAAATGCAGCGGTAAACGCGACGCATGACAAAGTGAAAAGAAACAAATAACGCATGGTAAATTCCACAATAAAACAAATAAAGGAAATAAATATTTTCAAAATATCTGCGTACCCTATAACAAAAAAACGTGAAACTGAATTACAATTGATCTGTGGTGACTAAATTGATAATATATTTAAACAAATACAACTTCATTTTTATTTAATTGAAGGATTAATAATAATAGTTAGTAATCGTGACAAAACATCAATGATAGCACAATGTTAAAAAGTCGTATAATCGCTCGCATGATTCGACTCAAAATGACATTATAAAATAGAAATATAATTCAAAAGTGGCAGTAAAGCCTGGTAATTACAGTATATATTTCCAGATTGAGTTAATTTAGTCAGGATAACCTCTCACGTTCGCTAAGCCAGTTTCGTTTGTTTTGATGGAGCAGTTTGGTAGATTTACTACTTAAACCTCGACAGTATTTGGTACGGCCTCGACACATTTTCCTGCCTCACAGCAGTCAAGACGACGCTGAAAGGGACTTAACAAGTGTTTCGCAATGTGTACCAACAGAGGCAACGGACGAATCTGCTTATTTTATCGCAAACACCCATGTGTGCAAGTTTCGGGAAGGCTTGCAGTTATAAAACTCTCTGCTAGAATCTTTTTTTTTTCTTTGGGTCAAACGCTACCATCCAAAGCATCCCGTTACGTGTTCTTTTTCCTGATGGAAAAGGCTATCCCTAATCCTTGCCGGGCTCATCAACTATCCAAAAAGCAATCTCTCGGTGTGCTCGACCTTGCAATACGCATCTTCGCTCACCGTGGCTGTTTATTATACGCGCCGCCAAACTCCTTGGCTGCATTGACGGGTCCCTCGAACTTCTGGAGCTGACGAAGCCAGCTTGAAAACTCGTCTAACACAAGATATAAGCACCGAAAATAGAAGATAGTTGCAGGTTGAAGGTTTGAGAGTCTTTTGGAAATGAAAGGAATACCACGACTCACGGGATGTCGTCACTCTGTTTATGCTTCGATCTCTGGTTTCGGGCAGCAGGATATCCGGCCTACCAGTAGACTACTCACACTCTGGACAAACGCGCCCCGTAACAAACGTCAATTTCATTGCCGTAGTACACTTTGCGGTCGTGAAGGGATGCCCGTTGCTGCATTGAAACCCAGTGGTTGGTGCCTGTAAGCTTTCTAGACATAACTCTACAGACACGACCACATGGCCTTCTAGAACATCAATCTTCTTTAGTGTTAAAATATGTATGGTATTTGTAATCGGCTGCTATACCGGACAGCAGCAGCGCTGGAAAACTTGTGGGCGGAGCCTCACTTGCGAGTCCTCGAGTTTATACACGGCCAACATGGTCTGGATGAGTGGAAAGATATATTGGTTTATTAGTTGCCGTCGGTATTGCAAGAGTTGGAATAGACCTCCTGCAGTTTCTTTTGAGTTTGGGGGCGATATTAAGATTTACATATGGTCGCGGCAAGGCCAAGGAATAAACTAAAGGGTAAGTGGTAGTAAAATGAGTTACCGATCCGGCGGACTTAGAAACAGGGCCATGACAGACTTCTGCAGATACTCATGCGCCAAATGGAAAATGCAGTCCAGGCTATATTCAGCAGCAAGCAGTACAATAGGGGAATCCGCCGGTTGTTAGTCTCAAGGAAGGGCCTGTGACGTTTCTCTTGCTGCTATGAAAACATGATAATTTTATTGCTCACGTTAACCTTATTACCAAGCTACTATAAGCCTGGTTGCCTTATAAGTTATGTTGGCACCCTCTCACTCCAGCCGAGCGCCGCCACATCAAACTCACAACATGCACAAACCTCGAATCGCATTTACATAAAACGGTCTATATCATAGCGTTGATTAGTGGATGGCAACATGACCAGCTATATCTAGGAATTATAAATATTATGGGGTATTTTCTGCTCTTTTTCCAACTGCGCCAGTATTTTGTTCTTTTTTTATTTTCCTTTGTTTTTCCCTTTGCTTCCTTCACCAAATGTAACCAGAACCCGCCGACGTGCTCTTCGAGTCCGGGTAAGCATCCTTCGTCTCCGTAGCGCCACGGCGGATTAGGGCCTTGTTCAGGAACGGGAAGTTGGTAGGCCTAAACCTGTCACTCATTTTGTCCAGGTATAGCCATGTACTTTCATAATTTACGCCGGTTCATTGGACGAACTCTGTTGGCGCGGGATCTCAGACGTGATCCTTCAACCATCTTTGAACGGGGCCGAAGAGGGATAAACCAAAGTCCAGGAAGGCCCATTTCGCCGTGCGGAATCGTAAACATCTTATAAACCATGGGCTTCGTTTTCTCCTCTCTACCGTAATTCTCAAATGGTACAGGTTTGTTGTTGATCGCGTATGTCAACCATGGCTCCGACTTGAAGGTTTTGATCATCCAGCCGCTATGAAAGGCCGGTTGTCCGCTGGGTATGTTGGCGCTGCAAATTTGTGGTCGAGATTGATCCGCATGAGTGTTAAATGTCCATTTTTCTCCCTGGTGTTCGCCGTAGTTGATTCGGACGGTAGCTGGCCGACCCGTCACAGCTTTGCCATACCCAACTGGGACACGCTTGTCATTCCTAACCCATATGTGGCAGTCGGAATCGTCTGACTCAGCATTGCTGGCCAAGATGCCGGTTGGTAACCACGTAAGGGCGGTTGATATAGTGAAAAGAGAAGAAATCTTCATAATGAAGTTTTTTTTTTAAATTAAGATTTCTTGAGGGGTTGTTTTCTGGAATGAAGTATTAAAAGTATAGCTGTTTGCGAAACTAACCTAATGGGCTACTTTTCTATTCTCTCTTAATGTTTATGTATTCCAATCAGCTGCAGTGGGAATCACAGCCTCATCCGCCAAAGTCTGTCAATCCTTGCCGTCCATTTGGCGAACAAGGATTAGCTTTGTCTTGCTAAACTAGGTTGCTACTTTGGAATTATGCCGGGGCTATTTTAGTTATTTTCATGCGGCCAAATGATTTACGTACCAGTAATATGAGTAAGACTTTGCTATTATTAGCTGGGAATTATGAACACGTCGGAAATACCGAGGGTACAGCATCAACAGGGTTTAATGATACGAACAACACAATTAGAACAAGCCATGCTCTCTACAGCCAAGAACCGTATCATTGGTGCAGACTCTTGGCTTGTTAGACGCAAGATTTAAAATAGTCCAGTATGAACAAGCAACTGGTTGTAAAAGCTTATCAAATCCCGTCATGATATGGCTGGCATCCACGAGATTGATATATAAATTTGCTGCAGTACCGCCGTCCTCGTTCATTTGCCGCGTCGTTTTTTTTTTTTTTTTTTTTTTTTTTTTTTTTTTTTTGTCAGTCTCGCGATCCTATAATGGCACTCTAGACATCACACTGCAACAGGAACAGCACCCTACATAGAAGTAAAAGTTACAACAATAAAGCAAGCAGGTACTGGCAATTGTTTTCCGCTTTATGGACAATAGGAACCGCTTGTAAAGCAATGGAAGGCATCTTCTTCTGTATTGGCATCATAACGGAGCTCAAGTCACCCATGAGCTCCTTCTCCTTCAACTTGTGACCTTTCTGGAGAATCATCACTATTATTATTTCCAGGGCAGTTCGAGATATCTGATGCAGAAATTCGGATCCTTGGGGTCCAGACTTGACTTGCCACTCAAGCCACTGCATATTTTGACACCTTGGGTCGCCGGCCCACAAGATGTCGCAGGCGCCACGAAAGACATTCGGCGATATATGCGTGGTGGGGAAGTCCTAGCCGCATCCGATGTGGCGAAAAATCAAAACTGAGGCTGGAGACATGATTCCATCCAACTACCGTACAGTAAGCTTGCCGCTGGAACGAGAACCAACGCAAAGGGGAATTCTTTTGGTCGGAAGCCTGGACAACATGAGGTCATCTGGACACAGTCGCTTGGACCCTGATCGCCAAGACACGCAATCCGATTCGCGGCATGAGCTGCTTCCAAACGTCAGAACACTGCATTTGTGCCCGGTCCCCGGCTCGTCCCATTTGTTGATTTTGATGAATTGCTGCAGGTTTTTATTTTTACATTCTGTCGTCTCCTGCTTTTTCTTCAAATCGGCATTCCGGACTAGTTGCAACACCAGAAAAAAACCTCCTCCGAAATTTCATGCATAATGAACAAAAAAGAAAAAAAAAAAACCCCCTGTCAGACAAAACGCGTCCTCCGTTTCGTCGCAAGAGCATTGGACCCTCGTGTATCAGCGAGAGACGCCCTGCACGCGTGTCCCGACGCCCGTGGGCATCCTCGCCGGGGGAGGGTTCTCTCGACTAATCTTTCTGTCGCAATGTGTCAAAACTCGATCAAGTTGACGGGGTCGTCCTAAGGCGTGCTTGTCACGCCTTGCAGTGGAAGATAGATCAGCCCAGTCAAGTTGTAGATGAACTTGTTATATATAGCCCTGTTCCTGTCTAGTCTAGATCTCATCCGTATTTGTTCATTCTTTCTTTTCTTTTTCTTTTTTTTTTTTAAACAAAGAAAGAACAACAGCCATTCTGGAAATTTGAGCATCTTCTTCAGAATTAGAAAAGCAACACTTTTTTCACATCTCAGCTCTCCACAAACAGTCACAAAATAGACCAACTCACACAGTGAGCAAAAGGCAACATTCCCCTCTCAAAATGCATCTACCAACAATCACCTCTCTCCTCCTCGCCGCCGCCCTCCCGGCAGCCGCACGCAGTTTGGCCGGCGCATCTTTCTCCGGCCTCGCCGCTTGGGCCGAGCAAGCCGAGCAGCACCTCGTCCGCCGTCAGGACCCTACTGTGCCAGGCGCGCCTCCCGCGCCCCCGGCCGATGGTGGCCGAGGCAAGGGCAAGGGCAACCAGGGTAAAGGAAAAGGAGGCCAGAATACTGGCAAGGGCAAGGGAGGTCAGCAGGGAGCTCCGCCTGCACAGGGAGCTCCGCCCGCACAGGGAGCTCCGCGTCCAGGTCAGCTTGGAGAAGCCGAGGTAGAGGACCTGCGAAGCCCGCCCGGAACCCAGCGCGCAGACCAGCCCGGAGCCCCTCCCGCCGGAGGCCAGCGCGGAGGCCAAGGCAAGGGAAAGGGAGCCCAGGGTAAAGGCAAGGCGGGCCAACAGGGAGGCCAGCGAGGCCAGCAGGCCGGCCAGCGCGGAGGTCAAGCTAAAGGCAAGGGAGCCCAGGGCAAAGGAGCAGGTGCACAAGGAAGAGGCGCCAGAGGTGCGGGAGCTCGTGGGCAGGCGCCAGGAAAGGCACCGGCCCCTGCCCCCAATGATGACGACGAGGAATAGATGAGGGCTATTTGTCCACATTTCTGGGAAGCGTTGTGGCCAATCGACTTTGAGGGGGACCTTCTGGACTATCTTAGATATCTTGTTGTCAGCTACTACTACTACTGTAATTCCTACTTTTTGTTGCATCATGTTTCCCAAAATACAGTTGAAGCGTCCTTAATCTCTCCGCAAATACTATTTCGTCTTTAGTCCAGGCCAAGGCAAACTCTGAGTGGCATTGGAGCATTCTGCTGATAAGGGGAGAAGACTAACGCTAAACATAAAGACAACGCTACCAAGGGAGGGCTGGAACCCAAAACATACCAAGGAAAAAAAAAGAAGAAAAAAAAAAAAAGAAAAAAAAATTAGACCCGTATAATAGCAGAAGGAAGATCCCAAAGGGATCAGATATACATGGCTTGGTGATCACCCTGCTCGTTCTGGCCCGTGAAACGCTCAATCTCCATCAGACTCTCGCGCGTTACCGATGGCCTCGTTCTTTCGAGCGCCTTTCGGAAGTGTTCCAACGTGATAACCCTCTTTTCGGACCCTGTGGCGACATCTCCGTCGGCATCGCCATCCTTCTTCCTCCTCTCTGCCACCAGCTCCTTGTGTGCCACCATCGCGGCCTGCACGCAGAGGGTCCGGATGTCAGACCCGGAGAAGCCCTTGGTCATCCTGTCGCTCGCTACTTCCTCCAAGTCCAGCGCAGGGTCCAGCTTCTCATCCTTCAGGTAGATGTCCAAGATGGCCCGGCGGCCCGCAGCCGTGGGCATGCCAATGTGCAGCGAGTGCGGCAGCCGGCGGCACACGGCGTCGTCGATGTCTCCGGGTCGGTTGGTGGCCACCATGAGGAACGGCGCCTTCTTGCGGCTGACCAGTCCATCCATCTCCATCAGAAACTGGCTCATGGCCTTGCGCTGCCAGTCGTGGTCCAAGCCGCTACGCTTGCCAAAGACCGAGTCGCCCTCGTCCAAGAAGATGACGCACGGCGCGAGTTTGACGCCGAGAGAGAAAAGAGCCTTGATTCGCTTCTCCGTCTCACCAACCCACATGTTCTGGATATCTGCCGGCGTTGCCACGATCAGATTTGTGCCGGCAGACGCGGCCACGACACGTGCCAAATGGGTCTTGCCGGTGCCTGGAGGGCCGTATAGGATTGCGCCATTAACTGCTTCCTTGGCGAGGATTCCATACGGCTTGGTTTGACGAAGGTCAAGCAGTTGTTTTAGACTGTCGATAAGGTTCTGATCCATGTGGATGCCTTGGGCATCGGAAGAGACAGCGTCTGTATCGGAAGCACAGTTTCATTAGCAAGATGGATCGCGATGCACTTTATCTCCTCAACCGCGCTCGGCGACAAGGCCCCATTCAAGCGCCATAGACTGCGTCGACGAACTTACCTGTGTCTATCACACAGTCAAAGTACTCCTTCTCGGCGTCGGAGCAGCCCGCAGCAATACTATCCAGCAATGGCTTGACCTTGGACTTTTTGGTAGGTCCACCAACTTGAACTGCACCCTCCTCGCTATCGCCCTCTTCGCCCACATATTCGTCATCGTCGGCATTGTTCATCTTGTCAAAGATTGCCTTGTTCCTCATCACCCGCCGCATCACATCAAAAATGTCGCCGGGATTCACAGTACCAGTCTTGACAGCCCGTGCCGAAACCTGTCTGACAACGCGCTCAGACAATTTATCATCCCAATTCGCGAGCATCTGCCTCCGTTCCTCGTCCTCGACTTCGTTGACAACCTGTTCGCCCGACGGCGGACCAGAAGGGTATAGAGCAGCAGTGCTCACCGATGGGTGGTGATCCAACGTGACACGCACCGAACGACGCAACACTCGCCACTTGTTTCTGGGCTTTGCCCGCGCGCTGTTTTGCTTCAGAGCCTCAGCTGCACGCCGTGTGTTACGTGGGGCGAGATTGACGATGCAGCTTTCATAAATCTCTAGCCCCTCCCAAACTTTGCTGATGCCGTCGGTAGGCTTGTTGTCTGCAGAGCTGTTGGAAACCGCTGTCCCAATGAGAATGACGGGGCGCCCTTCGTCTCGTCTGGCATCGTTAATGCCGTTTGCCAGGCGCTGAAGCGGCGTCATTTTACCCAGGGAATCAACGCCACGGAAGACAATGATGAGGGGCCTGTGTTTGGCTGGAGATTTTGCGTCCTTTACGGGCTCTGATGCCTTCGCCAAATTTCCTGTCTGGCCCCGGCCGTTTGGCGATTGTGTTCCCGAGCTTTGTGTTTGGGCATTCTTATTATTGGTGGACGTCGCATCTGATGTCGATGTGCGTGCGAATGCTTCCGCAATGGCCGCTTGCAGGATCAAGGACGCCGAGTCAAATGCCTTCTTGACTCCGTTCTGCAATATCTCTACCATGAGTGCGTCTGCTTCCAGAGGCTGCTTAACTCCACTGGCCACTAAATTCACTTCAGGCATTTTGGCAGGGCCGCTGTTGCTGTTCGCTGAGGATGCACTCTCCTTTGATCCCCCAGATTTGGACATGGACTCTCTCTTGGCCTCTGCCGCGTTCAAAATGCATGTAACTGCCTTTTTGGAATTCTCCTCGGGAGTACTGTAGCCAAAAAACGTGCCTACCAGACGGGTGGTGCTTGTGAGCTCCATGGGAGACACGTTTCGAACCTCATCCGAGTCCTTCCAAAAATCGTGGCAGAGGTCCTCGAGATCCTCAAGATCAATTGTAATCATGTCTGCCTCGGCATCTCGGCCCAGCTGGCGCATGACCTCGTCCAAAAACGAGAGCGAGCCGTCTTTTGGGGATTGGAAAAGAAAAGTCGACGTTGTCACCCAATCCCTTGGAGGGGCCACCCTCGTGCCATCGGCCCTTTCCTTGATTGTGAGCGGTTGCAGTGGTGTGGTTATCAGATCCAGTGCCTCTTCATACAGCTCTCGATGCAGCTGGAAGGTCGGCTTGGCAAGCTGAGATTGGCTTGGGTTCGGTTTTGCCTCCGATGTAGGGGCCTGGCTGGCTTCGGACTCTCCTCCGGCCTTGTACGCGCACGTGCAAGTTTTCTCCTGCGGTTGGGAGTTTTTGGAGTTTTCGGAGGGCCCAGTAGCCGTGGTGTGGTCAGATGCAGAGCCATCGGATGTGCTGGTGGTTTCCTTGTCACTATCACTGCTCGCATTGTTTGCGATGGGTTGTTTGACCTGGTCGTCTTTTGCACCAGTCTTGATTTCTACCAGTTCGAGAGATGATGGCTGCTTGACCAAATCTTCATAAAACACAACGTTGTTACCTAAGAACCACTCCGGCAGCTTCAAATCGGCTACTGGCTCGGTTGCTTTTGCTTCCTCAGTAGTCGCAGGCTCCGCTTTTTTGGCCTCTTGTGCCTTTGCTGTTTCTGGAATTGTTGCCTCAGGAGTCGTTTGCGTTGCATTCTCGGAGGTTTCCGTGGACTTTTGCACGTTCGCTGGCTGCTCAGCAGGTTCAACAGCAGCTGACTTGTCGGAACTCTGGTCCTGCTCCGGACTTTTGGGTGTGCCATCCGAAGCGATCTCGCCCGTCCTGGATGGGTCCTCCTTTGGTAACTCGTTTAGAGTGACGGTTTGCTCTGTTGGGATTTGGGCAGCGGGCTCGGATTGATCAGCCGGTTCGGTCTTGCCCGTATCCAATGAAGTGCCGTCTCCCTCGGATCCCTGTTGGATGCCCTTGGCTACTTCATCAATGACTGCCACCGCCGTCTCTTTGGCGGAGGCTTCTTGGGGGGCTGCCGTTTGACTTCCTGGGGTCTGATCTGCAGCAGCGGCTATCGGCATTGCAGTGGCTGAAGACTTGACAGATGCCGCCTGTTCATCGACCCTTTGCTTCTTGGCACAGCAATCACACTGTGTTTGGGAAGAAGAGCCTTCTTTGGTGACCTCTGCATTTTTTTGTACAGGCTTGGCAACAGCTTCCTCCTGGCTAACTTTTGAGCCGCTAGTTATCAGCACCGGGGAGACTTCACTGGAGTGAACATCATCCTCGGGCAGCAGCACCGGAGGGTCAGGCACTGCAGAGCTTTTCGGCGTTAGTTCCAGCTGCAGCGGCCGGTCATTTGTCGTAGCATCTTGGTTTGTTGATGAAGCCAGCACGGAGCCGGCGATGAGGCATAACAGAGAAAGAAGGTTGGCTTGATTCTGTGCAAGCGCTGTCGCTTGTTCCTGAGCCGTTGCCTGATCGCGGGGCTTAGCCGCGAGCGACCCCTCCATGACTGCGGGATCAAACCAGAGCTTCTTGATCGTCGTTGGAGACGTAGCGACGCAAGAATTGATAGGTCGCGGGCTCTCGGGGGAACTCGGCTCGGGCATTGAATCGCCGTTGGTTAATGTGCAACTGCTAATCTCGGACGCCATTAATTCACCGAGATCGTGGGGGCCAGAGTAGAGCACACACAAGGACCAATGACTGTGCAACTCAGAGAAAGATCACAAAATCAGAGGGAGATTACAGGGCATGGAACAAATGGCAAGCTGGGGAAGAAATTGACAAAAAGTAAAGATAAAATAAAAGGATAAATAAAAAAAAACCACCCAAATACGCTATACACGAGCTTGCGACTGGGCGTTGTGCGAAGGACGTCAATTTATAAAAAACAACAAGCCAATTCAAGCTTCCTGTCCAATTCGCCTAGTCATCTCCAAAGTTGGCCGACGGCTTCGTTATCTGTTCGAAATGTACGGCAAGGCGCTTGCTGTCATGCGACACAGCGACTTTCCCCAGGCGGAGCCCCCTTTGCTGCCTAGGCCAGGGACCAGGTAAGGCTGTGGCTGAGAGCCTGCAGATCTGGAGGATGAGGGAATGAGTCAAAATGCGAGCAGAGGAGCCGGTCTCAGCTCCATTGGTTGTGGTTGCAGTTGCTGCGGTCAAAGCTAACGAACGGATAAATGTTGTTTTTGCTTTTCTGCCTCTTTTTTTTTCCTTGGTTGCAGGGCGAAGGAATAAAAAAAATATAAAAAAAAAAATAAAAACAGGAACAAAGATGCACTGCCGCAACGCAAATCTGTTGGTTGTCGCAGTGCGGCCTCACTCCGCGGTCATGCAATAAATCAATCGAAAAAAAAAAAACCCCCCCGTCATTGATCAGAAACGCATGTTGTACCACAGATGTGAGGCGGTCTTATCTCGCTGGTAACAGTGAACTCTGTGCCCGTGAAGCTATCATATTTGTCGCTTTTTCCGAGTGTAGCGTTCTTCCAATCTCTTCTTCTTATTTCTCTCGTTTGGATTTATTTCTTTTTCCTTGTCAACACGAAGATGGGTTTGGACGGATTTCGTTTTCGGTCTCAAACAGAATGAACGATTGGGAAGCCACGGCCCAACCAGCCAGCCAGCCCTCCCAGCCAGCCGAACCCCGCAGATTCCAAGCCTGAGGCAACCAAAGCAGACTTGTGGTACGAAATAGCTGACGCTAACCTTGCTAACCTAAACTTGCGCAGCATTTGCTCAGTTTAGTTCATGTGGGGTTCTGACAAGGGCCCTGGGTTCTGCAAGCAACCAACGAAGCCACATGCTAATTATGGCAGGCTAAGCGCGATCAAAAATTAATTGCAGTACATGTTGGAATAGTAAGCAGCCAAGGTAGCTTGCCTCCACTGCGAGTCCACGAGATTCTTTTGTCATTGATACCATGAAAAGTTCACCTCAGATTGCCTCTTGCAAATTCTTATCGAGCCTCCACAGCTTCCGAAACCTATTGTCCGGATCATATCTCGTTTTCAATTCCCTCAGGCGCTTGGCGTTCCCCCCAAACCCGGCCTCGGCGCTGAGCTGCTCCTCGGCGTAGTTCACGTAGTGGCCCACCCCGCCGTGTCCCACCATGTCAGCCTTGAACCCCGCCGTGGCGATGCTGGCCGACAGCTCTCGCTTGAGCGCCAGCATCTCTTCGTCCTGCCACGCATCGCCGTCGCTCCCGCCGCTGCTGGTGCTGGTGCTGGTGCTATTGCTGCACACCACCATCCCAACGTTGTAGTACCGGCCCCGGTTCCCCGTCGCCGTCGCGCTGCCCAGCAGAGACGCCGTCTTGTCGAAGGGGATCAGCTCCCACGCGATGATGCTATCACGTGCATCGAACCCACCCTCTGACTTTCTCAGCATCTCGTCAACCCAATCAAAGAGCTTGTCGGCGGCGCCGGCCAGCACCTCTGACTGAAGAGGTGGGAGGACGTTGGTCCCGCCCTGTCGCATCATGGACCCGTAGCTCAGAAAGTCATCCAGCACCCGGTTCATCTCTGCGTACGGCAGCTGTTTTGCAGTGTTGGTGTGCGGGCGCAGGCTCAGCAGCGGCTTGAAGACTTCACCTTCTGCCTTTTCCGCCGTGCCGTTGTAAAAGCAGCAGACCGTCGTGACCTTGGCCCGCTCTGTCCCCTCCGAGTCTTTAGAGGTCGCGTACGTAGACGTGACCATGAGGCATTGGTCCTCATCGCCCTTGTCGATCATCTCGTTGGCGGCCACAACGATCTCCGACAGCCGCTCGTGCGGGAACTCGAGCAGCCCGCCCCATACCTCTCCTTGAGCGTACAGTCGGGAGGTGAACCTGGTCGCGACGCCGAAACTCTGTCCCGCCCCACGCATGGCCCAGAATAGGTCCGGCTCGGACGCCGCGTTGGCCGTCACGATCCTCCCGTCGCCCAGGACGACCTCCACCTCGAGCAGGTTGTCAATGCAGAGGCCGTACCGCCCGCTCAGCCACCCGAACCCGCCGCCCAGGATCAGACCCCCGACCCCGGTGTGAGATACGGTGCCGCCCGGCGTGGCCAGCCCGTGCTCTGCGGTCGCAGCGTCGACCTGCCGCCACAGGCAGCCGCCCCCGAAAGTGACGGTCTTCGCGTCCGCGTCGACCGAGATGGCTTGCATTAGGCACAGGTGGATGAGCATACCGTCCAGGCCGATGGACGACGAGCCGCTCGTGGCGTGTCCGCCGCAGCACACCGTGAACGGGATCGAGTGCTCGTTGGCGTAGATGATGACCTCGCTGACCTCCCCTGCTGTCGTCGGGAACACCACTATACCCTGTAATGCTGCGCTTTAGCAGTTGGAAAGTACAAGTCCTTTTGTGGCAGGTGACAGAATGTATGATCATGATGTTAACTCACAGCCCGCCTAACAGCGAGTCTACTCCACCGCCGTATGGCATCCTCGTAACCCGGATCGCCTGGAACTGCAGCGCCGCCCGTCACGATGCCCTTTAGTGCACCGAGGTGCAAGGACGCAAAGTCCACAGCTTCTACTTGTCCTCGATGTTTCATGGCAGAGGGGTTTTCTTAGACGAGTATTTATCATGGTTAGACCGCACCCAAATACTTTCCATTTCGTGTCAACGGACACACACATGGTGAACGATTGTTTGAGTTATACTTTCCGCAAGGGCAATGTCTGTCGCATCGCTGGTGAATATTTTGTTGTTCTATGAAGTGTCCGTATCTGACCAAGAACTATCAAATGGGGTGATTCAGAATATATCGCGCGAAATTTGTCAGACTTTGCTACCGAGGTCACTATCAAGACCGCTACTTTGACAAATTAATTCCATCCCACACTCCTGCGCGAAGTGCAGCATATCTATACGAATCCTCAAGACACAACTATAGCCACTTTCGTCACTGTCCCTATGACACAATCTCTTTTCGAGTCGATCAGCCAATAGGAACATGTTTCTGCAGATGGAGCCCTAGCCCTTCGGGTCTGATACATCACATTTCGGATTACGGGCGGGAATAACGATTAGACTAGTTACGAAAAAGATAATGGTTCCCAATCACCCGGTTCTTTTTTTTTCCACATAGATTGGTTAAAGATGATCGTCGCGTCAGCCCTGCAGCGGCCAGCGCAATGCACGTACCTTGGATAGGTATGAGAACCAGGTTTCCGAACCCTGTATAATGCCCGAGTTGCTCGTACGATGCCGGAAAAAAGAAAGACTGCATGCCCAACGTGTGCCAAGACAACCATGGCCCCATCTGTCCACCTCTTTTAGGTATGCAGTAAGTAAAATGGCGCATCGTTACGTACCTGCCAATACTCAGTTAGGGGAGAAAGTTGTGCAAAAAGCCGCGGAAATATTCATGAGTCCCTGGTATTTCTTTTTCGCATACTCGGCCAATGATAAAGAATCAACATAGTCGAATTGCTCTCAGAACTACGGCATTGACAAGGTATACGTCTTGAGGAATCCCGTAAGCGGATGCCAAGACGCGCGAGTAGATTAGGCGTCTTACTATCCTCCTCCCTCCTTGCTTCATGCCGATGAACCCTTCCGTCTTTGCAAAAGACAATGACGACCCCACTTTCTCTGCAAGTGATCTGGTATAAAAGACAGCTGAGGGACCCAGAGCGCCCGGGCGAGGAAGCTGGTATTTCCCGCATCCAAGAACGGGATACATTGTATCACCTCCCAATTTTCTTTGTCCGCTACGTATTCGGGCTCGTTGGGTGGTAGGGGTTCGCTGTGATGCGGGTATTGCGTATCCACAAGAAAGGCGCACGTGTTGATGTCCACATACTTGCCCATGTCTTCTTCGTTGCGGTCATTCATCCCGCTGGGCGTAAGCCAGGTACCTCCGAAAATGCCAAAGCCTGTCCTCGCTTCTGAGAACTCTCCGGGTAGAAGGCCGCGGAACTCAGAGCGAATGAACTTAGCACGCATGTCGCGAGGAAGGAAGAAAGACGATGGAAATCGGTACCATTCCTTGCCGAAACAGACAGAGTCGCCAGAACCACCAAGGCCCTGTTCTCCCAAAACGCCGGTCCCTAGTGGCTTGTATAGGGAAAGAGGTGCCGAATATGCCGTGTAAACCCCATAGATCCGAGCCAGGGACACGTCAAACGCAAGCAGTACAGCAATAGACAGTACAGTCAACTTGAGCTTTCCCGGGATCATGCCAATCAGAGTCTTGGGATTGGCGTTGCCTAGGGCGGTGACGATGATGTGGAATGCAACGGCTGCGTTGAGTGCCAAGAAAGGATAAGCCGGGTACATGAAGCGCTCCTCTTTGTGTGGCTGCGCCGTAAAGATGCCGAGCCACATGTAGAAAGGCGTCAAGAACACGATGGTACGCCAGCCTGACCTGAGTTCATGACCGGATGGTACCATAAGGTTCCTCATAAGGAACAAAGGCATTGACAGCATAGCCAGCACAAACCAGATGTTGAAGTTGAGCGCGAGATTCTTGAAGTAGAACGTCCACGGCTCAGTCCCGTACAGGTTTGGTCCCCCACTCGATGAAAATATGTTGTACTTGACGATATTCCAGGAAATGACCTCCATCTTGCGGTAGAAAAATGTGTTGATGCATGTGTCAAAAACCTTGACGGGCAATCAGTATCTGTTAGCAGTCATCGAAACACGACAAGAGAAAGTCTCAAATAATGACAAATGTGCAACTTACCACGAGGAGAAAAGCAGCCACGACACCCCTGCCAACGCGGACAAAGCAATCAAACCTGCGCTCGCCATCGCCAAACAATGCGAAGAGACCCTCCTCGGCAAGGAATGGCACGCACAACGCAGCGGCAAAAGGCCAGCCAATGACTCCAGCCACTGCAAACCAGAAGATTCCATGCGACGTCTTGAGACCACCTCTCCAATGTATGAAAGACGCTGCACCGAGCATGCATGCGTACATGGCAAAGGACGACGGCAAATATGCGGCGCTAGCATGGAAGTTCCCAGGGCTTGCAATCAGCGCCATTATGAACCACGTCCCGGTGCGCGGGGAGATTGTTAGGCTGATTGATCGATATAGGAGCGTCTGTGCAAGGGCGCAGATGACGGCCAACACGTATCGAACAAAGTAAAATTCCGAGACCTGTGTTAAGATTGGCGGGCATTTAGCACTAGAGCAAGGGTCAAGTCTATCAAGCCGCGCGATACGGAAAATGAAGCCTCAGCGATACGAAAGTCTGAGCGAGCGGACCTTTGTTGACTGAGGTAGTATGCGACGGATGTTGGCTACGATGGCATGCAACGAGATGTAAAGCCAACTGCGGATGGAGTACTCGGGTGAGTACTCCCAAGTTTGTAACCCATAGCCATGGGTGAGATAATGCGTCGGCTCCCAGTAGTTGAAGGTTTCATCGCAGTCCTGTATCGGAGCAAAGACGGCGGCTATGAGGTTGGCTGCAAGGAAAAAGTAGAAGGCCGTGATGGGTTGGAGAACGAAGGGGCTTGGTGGGGTCCTGAAGATGAAGATGATATCAGTGCTGGTCAAGCTAGTGGAATGACGGACCAACTCGACTCGACAACCAAATATCGTCTAGGGCATTCAAAGGCAACCACTGACTTTTTCCTGGCATGAGCAGCATCGGGATGAATGAATTCCCGCTGCCTTGGGGCGTCCGTGGGAGGCATCGTGGTGACTGCAGCAGTTCGGTGCCTTTCTGTCAAGGTGGGAAGCTCGATTTTGTTGAGCGCGCAGAACACAAAGCCAACTGTCAACTGGAGCTTTCAATTCAACTTCATAATTCGGCGTCTCGCCCTGCAGATGCGCTAACCACTTTGGCATTAGTGCTCAAAAAATCCGGGGTATCGTTATCTTATCGTGGCGATAACGAGAAAAAAAAAAGTTCTATCAAAAGTTTGGACTGCCGGGAGACCCCACCAATTAATTGCCTGCAACTGCAAGCCGAATTCGTCGAGTTTCTGGCCTAACTACCTACCTTTTCCGCGCCAGCTCAGGAATCCTGGCGCTTCTGTCACTACATTTTTAGTACTATTATATCATATCCTACCACCCCTTCAAAGACGGGTGCCGGTCATTATGTCGGGTGGCTTCGTAATACCGGGGCTTGGCCAAGCAAAACCCAATGAAACGCTTCCAGTCGCCAGCTTCGCCTCCGAGGCGCCCTCCAAGACGGGCTCCGAAGCAGAACAGCCTTTCACCAAAAATCAAGTGGGGAGTTATAAGCGATCCAGCGAAGATGCCATGCACGTGGACTCATCTGAGCCTTCCGAGTCCAAGCACGCCGCCGACGCAAGCACCTCTGCGGCCCTGCCGGTCAACGAGGATTCGATGGACGTCGACGACAGTACACAGGGCACAGCTCCTATTCAGGCCTCCGCGGTAGCAAACGACGGGCAAAGCCATCAGTCTCACCCAGCTACAGGCGCACCGGCTGCCGAGAAAAACACAACCCATACGACCACAAACCCTCACGCAGGTGAGGGCAGCGATGGCATGGAAGACTCAGTACACGTGACAGACGCTCTCGACGCAGCGCTGCTCGCAATGTCCCAACCAAAGCTGGAGGACCTGGGACCGACGACGGAAGCAATAGTACAAGCTCAAGCGCCCACCACAACCACTGAGCCAGTCGCGCAAGAGGGCACCGCAGCAGAGTGGGAAGCTGATTCATCTCCATATGAGTCTTCCAGCGACTCCAGCAGCTCAGATGACTCCTCAGATGATGACTCTGAGGCTGGTGCTATGGGTCTAGAAGAAACAGTGCGTATGCTCATGGCGAATGGTGACGACTCGGACGCCGACAGTGATGCTGGCGGTGATGGCAAGAACGGCGGTAACGCCCGGCAAGTGCGGTCTAAGAACGAACAGCCTGACTGGGTTCCTCCGAAGCCCGAGGTCACTATAAGCGAAGACATGGAGATCCTGCCTTTGGGCTCTGTCTTCAGGATTGTGGGCAATACGGTGTTGATTCAATCTGGCGCCGACGGCGAGGAACGAGTCTTGGACATTGAGACTGCCGTTTGCCGTGCTGATAGGTCCATAATTGCGGCGATTGCCGATGTCATCGGTTCCGTGCTTCGTCCTATATATATCCTTCGATTTGCAACATCCGAGGATGTCGAAAAAGAGGGTCTTGCCAAGGATATGCCAGTGTTTTACTCGCCCCAGCACGCACAAGTGGTCTTGACACGAGCCCTACGCCAACAAAAGGGATACGACGCCAGCAACCTACATGACGAGGAGATTCCTATGGAGGAGCAGGAGTTCTCTGATGATGAACAGGAGCAGGCACACAAGCGGCAGCAAAAGATGAAGAAGAAGAATAACCGTGGTGGTGGTCGCGGTGGCCGCGGAGGCGCTCAGAACCGAGAAATGAGTTCTGGTCATCATAGTTCATCAAACGGGGCGGTAGCGAACGCAGACATCGGGCTGAACTATGACGACGATGACGACGGTCCTTACAAGCCCCTCTCCAGGCCAGTAAACTTCGGTATGGGTGCTCCACCGTCGTTTGAAGGAGCTACCGGTAGCGATCGTGGCGGGGAGCGAGACAACTTCCGTGATCGCGGGCGCGGGCGCGGTCGCGGAAACCGAGGCGGGTTCAGAGGCGGACGTGGAGGAAGCGGAGGGGGATACGCGAACGGCTACTCAAAACCGCAGCAGGACCGTTATCCAAACTATGACCAACAGCAGCAACAGGGCCCCCAGCCGCAACCCGCAGCTCCTTACCAGTGGATGCCACCTCCACCACCGATCATGTTCAATTCTGCACCGCAACATGCTCAACAAGGAGGCGGCGCCATGCCGTTCGCATTTCCCCCTTTCCCTCCGCCGGTACACCAATTTGGCGGGAACCCTCAACCAGCACCACCCTTGGGACAGCATGCTCCTCCGCCTGTTGCGCCTCCTGCTGGCCAACCTCAGGCAAACTGGCAGGCAATGGCGGCGTTGTATGCCAACCCGGCGTTCCAGCAAGCCCTTAGGGAAGCGCAGCAACAACAACAACAACAACAACAACAACAACAACCGCCACAAGGCCATCCCGGCCGGGGTCAAAACCCTGGTGCCCCCTAGTGATGCCGCAGTTCGCGATGAAGAGTGCCTGAGTGTTGTGGAAAATGACAGGATTGATGGCGCAACGGATGTTGTAGATACATTTCTTGTTAGAATTATACCCCGAAAGTTTTTAGCTTCTAGAACTAGACTTGTTCTAGTTTGTCGTGATGCAATTCTAGTCTCGCGCCACCTCTACTCGTATCACCCTACACATGGCACTAAACACTAAGCATCCGATGCTTTGACCAGGCAGGCAAGTTCGTATAATCTGGTTCTCATCATGCGTTTTGGCTGGGCCTACGCAACGCGATCTCCGATTCGGCCTTGCGCGAGTTCGCGTTTCGAGTGATATCATTGTCGTGGGTATATCCCGGTGTGAGCCAGTCTCTAAAGATTGGCGGGTAGCGCCTTGGCCCATCCTTGCGCGACTGGTTGCCGATGATTGCAACGTTTAAGCGATGAGCTTTTTTCATCGTCATTGTGGTCCACGGGCGCCTGCGCTCGCTTGGGAACCCAGGACAACCAAGATACTCCGAGCATGGAATGGAAAAATCTCATTGGGCGAATTTCTGGATCGATGAGTAAGGGGCCCTAGTGTAGGCGAGTAGCCATCATGCCCTCGGAATAGCATCTTCGGTACCGGAAAAAGTCAATCGGCTCTTGCGCTTTTTTTTTTTTTTTTTTTTACAGGGCTTGGCGCTAGCTTATGCTTTTGCGGGATTTCCCACAGGTGCAAGGGCGGGGAGTGCTAATAACGATCGGCAGCCACACCACCTCGCCCAGGTATTTGGCGTGTTTCAGAAGCACAAACAAGGGCGTCAGTGTGGCCATCACAATGGCAGTCATCCAAACTTCGTCTGAAGGTTGTTGGGACGACTTCGATGGTAGCCGTGATAGTTCACACCAGGGACGATCACCTTCTATATTTGCCCTTGTTATTAGGAAATCATTGAGCACGAAACGAAACAAACATTTGCTCCAGTTTTCCCGTCTGACTCGGCAGTTGGGTCAATTGTGTGTTTGATTTACACAGTCTTAAATCAAATGTTTATTTGACTTTTTGTCTTGCATAGAATTTTGCTTTGTAAATTTGAAATCAAGGCCAGTGAGGTTCGCATTTGTGTGCATCCTGCTATCTGCATTTCTTTGTCATGTAACCTAAAAACAAAAAAAAAAAAAAAAAAAAAAAAAAAGACACGAGAGAAATGATGCCGAATCGCTCACCAGTAAGAAATATCTGACGGCGTGACAGGCCTGGGAGATCCCCAAGTAGTCAGTCGTCATGCACCAACAACAACAATGGCTCACCTCATCCCTTTGCTCCTGTCTTGGACCGCCCTCCCATGTGGAAGGGCGTACGGAGGACGGTAAAACTAATTTCGCTTGTTCGGCGATGCGCGTCTGACCCCGCAAGTCCAAAAGGCTGGCCAATTGGAAAGGCTGTGTCCCTGGACGCCCCGCTATTTCGGTCGGCCAAAAATACGCCAGGGATCCAAAGACCCAGCACAAGTTCAAGGAAGTTCCCAGCCAATCCAGACACTCGGTAAGGAACTCCACACGACAACTTGCGACTTGGGAGCGCGAACTTTTGGTGCACCATTCCCTCTGTTCCGTAGTTTTCGACAATCGGTTGGATGGTTCCCAATGGTCGCTGCTGCCTTGCCGGCAAGCGCAACAAAGTTTTGACACGGCTGACGAAATCCAATTATTTGTCTACACCGAGTTTTTCTAACGACTCAGACGTGAATCTTAATTTGGTACCGGTTTTCTTTTCTTGGGCAGTGATTGACTGATGAAGGGAGACTTTGCCGGCGCTCCCACGCTCTGACTGCAGCAAGTGGGTTGGTTGCATTATCCCTCGTCCATGCGTTGCGGTCAAGTGAGTGTCACAAATTAGCAGTCCTGCGGAGGCACAGCAGCATGTTAGCCCTCCAAGCCCTTTTCCCCCTTCCGCCAAACATGAATGAACCCTGTCTTTTGTTGGCTGGCAGGGGGAACTTGCCAGGAGGAGCCGTGCCCTGGAGAAAAGCAACGTTGAAAGGCCCCACCATTTCCAAAGATCGGCAAGTGTTTTCGTTCAGGGTCACACCCCGGTAAGAAAAAAAAACCCCCCGGCTGGATTGATTGGGTACAATGCACAAGGCAAGTCCCAAGGCAGGGCAGCTTTTTTTCAATTTCTTTGCCCTTTCTGCCACTCTCCACGGTCACATACGACCTTATCTTCCACCCCCTCGAGCTCTCGTCGTCGCAAGGCTCGTGGCAGGACATTCGTTTGTTCCGCCGTTCCATTCATTCTATTTGCGTGCTTTGTTTGCAGCTGCGCCTCCCTTTGACCAGCTTATTCAACAGACATTCTTTTTTTCTTTCTTAGGTGCTCTACCACCACATACTCGGCGTTGACGCCCGCTTCTCGGCTCCGTCGCATTCATTCCTTTTTTTCGGCCGGCGCAGCATTATCATATCAGCAAACTGACTTGTCATTCGAACGTCGCCTGTTGGCAATTGCTTGTTATTACAAGCGAAATTTGAAGCGTTACAGCTTTTTACGACTCGATTACATTGAATACTCGGACGCTCAGCGTACAGTGTGCAGTGGAGGGATTGGTGTAGGCTGTTGGACCTGCACCAGCCACTCATTTTTACCTACTTTTAGACGACAAATATATTTGATATTGATCCCGCGGACGACAATCAGCTCATCATGGTACACCGAAGACACATGCAGTCGCATCAGCGACAGAAGCTGCGAGAAAGGAATGTCCAGGAAGATGAGGCACCGAGGCTAGAGAAGCGCCAGCGCGGCGGGAGTCTGAGAGATGCTTGGGATGATTTCACAGAGGGTGTCAGGGACGCGTTTAGCCCACCGCCGAAGACCACCAAGACCGAGGATGACGAGAAACCCACACCGAAACCGCAGGGTGGTAGGACACATGTCACGACCGCTCCAGAGTCGGCGTCCAGACCTACACCCACCCCCACAAATCGCATTGTTGTGACGAAGACCGGTGAGCAGGTCAAGGGCACCCCTCTGATCGCCCCGAGTGAGTCCAAGGCATCCGAAGCAAGTAGCACTCCCACGTTGCACGATTCGACCTTGCCCCCCTCTATCCCTGCGCCCACGCAGCCACACGCTTCTGGGACCGATGTCCCGTTGGCCGTGGCCAAGGACACACCAACCTTGCCATCAGCTCCCAGTTCAACTCCAACACCATCCAGCGCTGCAAGCAAGGCGGAAGACTCTAGCAGTTCAACCGCCAAGGCGGGAATTGCTTTCGGTATCATTGGTGGTCTGCTGCTTTTCTCCCTACTCATCTTCTTTGTCTTCAAGAAGCGCAAGCAGCAGATAGAGAGGCGGCAACTCCGGGAGGAGGATGAAAAGTTCGCGGGAGCATTCGCAGCGGTCCCCAGCTCCACCGCACGCCGGTCATCTCGCCATCAATCCCAACGCTCGAGTATGACGCCCCTGAACCGACAGCCAACTCTGCCCATGAACCTGGGCGGTGCCCCTCCCGTCTACCCCAAGAACTCGGATAGCGCCTGGGAGAGGCCGCGCACTGGCAACAGCGCCAACAACCCGGCGAACCCCTTTGGCAACCACGCCGAGACGATGGAGCAAGCGTCTGTATCTCCCGCCGCCGGACAGAACGAATCCTTTGTCGGCACCGGAATGCTCACTCGCAAGCAGTCCATCCGCAAGGATGCACCTCAACCCCTCGACCTGACCCTACCTCCTGTACCTGAAGCCGGCGGTAACCAAGCTAGCCCTGCCCGGACTGAATACAGCACACACGAGCTGTCGCCGGGTGTCGCTGCCGTTGCATCACCTGGAGCTGCCGCCATCGCTGCTGCTGGTGGCCCTGCACAATCCGCTGTACACCGCGTACAGCTCGACTTTAAACCTACTATGGAAGATGAGATGGAATTGAAGGCCGGCACGCTTGTGCGCCTACTATTTGAGTATGACGATGGATGGGTAAGTTTTATTGTATCGCGCAAGTTGTCTTACAGGTCACTCTCTAACTTGCTTCCCTTAAGGCGCTCTGCATCCGTTTGGATCGCTCCCAGCAAGGTGTGGTTCCAAGGACATGTCTCTCCACGCGTCCACTCAAACCTAGGGCCGGTGGCCCACCTGGACAGCGACCAGGTCCACCGGTCAACGCATACCGGGGAGCAAGCCCCCCGGTTGCCATGCAGACTCAGGGATACAAGCCCCCGAGTCCAGTCGGCAGCATGCGACGGCAGAGCCCAATTGAGCCCAGCCCCATGCAACCACCGCCCCAACAACAAGCAACGCCGATCAACGGCCAACCAGGCCACAGCCGGGCACAGCAGTCGATCGAGCGAAAGCCGGTCCCTGGCCAGGCCATGTGACGTTTTCCATGGTCAAAAATCCTACCGCTCAACGCAAACGGGCGTGATGATTAGATTCCTTGGTTCTCTCACGATGTTCTCGTTGCTCTGTTTGATATAACCATACCCTACGCTCATTTGTTATAGATTCTTGTCACTCTTTTTTTTTCCAGCCATTTAGCAGTCTACGCATCTTTCCTTATACCATGAGGATATCCCAACCACAGTCTTTTTTTTTTTCATTTGACAGTTCCTTGTATATGATTCCATTATTATTTATGCAGGCCGATCCTGCACCAAGACAGCAGGCCTAGACCTGTTAACTTGACTTTCCTTCGGTCATCTCGTTCTGCCTCTACAAGGGCGCTGTGGACCTTCGATTGACTCGTTGGGTGAAAAAAATTCCACACAATCCATAGGATTAATATTCAGACTTTGTCTACATACACTCTTTGATATCCAAAAACCGTAGATGTAGATGCAGACCTGTTTACCTGAAAAGTAGGCAGGTTCAAAGCTGGCAACTTGATTTCATCATGCAACCGAGCAACTGTACCAGTTTTGGTATATGGCTTGTATATCTATCTCACTGTTTGACAACTCTGTTCATGGGCTCCGCGCAAGGTATTGCTGTCGACCTTTGATGACGCAAAAATTGGCGAGACGACCATGTCTTGTAACAGGACGAAATAAGACGTGTCCCCTTTTCGGCCATGGGGATTGGATTCGTGCACCTTTGTTCGTCTGGAAGCTCACGTGAAGGTGGTTGAGGAGGCATATCTGCGGTTTGTAATCTGTCTGCACTTTCAACGAGGTCTTGATGCAATTATTGTCAAAATTCATGGTATTTGGGTCGCATCAACTACCTAGTTTTGAACAATAGGGCTAAGCTACCATACAAAAGATTTCACACAAGACTGAACTTCCCCCCCTTTTTACTCAGTCCAACAAGAAAACAGTGTCCTCCAGTGCACGCGTGTTGATCTGAACAAAGGACCGTCAGCGAAGATTACCTTGATTGTATTAAAATCTCGGGTTGACATGTCAAAAAATGCACTTACGAGCTTGGGGCTAATCTTTTTCAAGTCTGCAACACCGGCCTGAGCGGCATCGTGAACAATCTCGGACTTGAGTATCTGCATGGCCTTTGCGACGCCGGGAACCTTGTAGCAGTTGGCATACATGAAGCTATCATGTGGTTGAGAATTGTCAGCGTTTGCCACTCTGGGCCTAAGTTCTCTTTGGTCGCAAAACTGCCTGCCTGCCCACAGCGATCAATGCGCTCGCCCCCCTCTCCAAATTACTTACGGACGACCCAACCCCACGGCCTTGACGCCCAGAGCCAGCAGCTTGAGCACGTCGCTGCCGTACCTCACGCCGCTGTCGGCCAAGACCTCGACCTGGTCAAAGACCTGCGGAGCGTTCCGCCTGATCTCGTAGGCGATCTCGAGCGGCGACGGCGAGTACTCGAGCTGGCGCCCGCCGTGGTTCGACAGATATATGCCGTCGACGCCCTTCTCCACGGCCGTCAGCGCATCCTCGACGGTCGTGATGCCCTTGAGGATGACGGGCAGCTTCGTCCGCGCGCGCATCTCGTCGAGCAGCTCCCAGGTCAGCGCCGACGTGACCGAGTTGGCGTTGGTGGTGTCGTAGCGCGCCGCCCGGTGCCGGGTCGAGTCGCCCGGCGCGTCGACGGTCCACACGATGGCCTTGGACCCGGCCCGTTCCGCGCGCGAGATGACGTCCCACGTCACCGACAGGTTCCTGTTTGTGTAGACCTGCTGGAAGGTGACCTGCGGGCCGTTGAGGGTGCCGTCGCCGGCCTTGGCGGCCGCGATGTCCTCGATGGACTTTGACGCGTACATGGACGGGATGTACAGGATGTCCTCGGCGGCGGCGGCCTCGACCACGTTGAGCTCGGCGCGTTCCGGGTCGCAGTACGCGCCCCGCGCGGCCGGGGCAACGAAGAAGGGCGCGCTGAACTCGTGGCCCAGGATGCTGGTGCGCATGGTCTCGTTGACGCGCGTCACGTCGCTCAGCTGCCGCGGCCGGAACCGCACCCTGCCCCAGACCTCGAGGTTGTTGCGGTAGCTCCACTCGCCGGCCGCCGCGACGCGGTAGAAGGAGTAGTGCGCCGCCGGGAGCGTGTTGCGCGCCGCAAAGTCAAAGTCTGGCAGCGCCCGCATGTCCCGGAGCGGCGGCTGCGTTCCCGTCGTCCAGTTGCTGCCGGCCAGGAAGGTCTCGAGGCCCGTGTCGGGCTCGTTGAGCCACGGTCGCTCGGCCGAGGCGACCACGGCCAGGAGCGCCACGGCGGGAATGCACTTCATCTTTGAGCAGTCGTAGTGGCTGGCGACTATTCGACGGCTCAGACGGGAAGGGAGTCCTCTAGAATTGTAATTCTCTCACGGGGGGTTAAGGCGAGGGATGGCGAAATTTATAGTCAATCTTGTATTCCATTTCTGCGTTCAACGGAACCCAAGTCGGACTTTAGTCCGAACAAAGGTGACATTCGGAGGTGGTATTCAGGATGGAGATGGGCTGCATAGTGTAATAGTATAATACTGGTTAAGCTCATCTGCAGACCCATTTTGTAATCTCCCCTCCACCTTGTATGTTGCAGAAATTTAGCCTTGGCTCAGGTCAACACCTGCTTCTTATGGTTTGTCTGCAGCCAAAGTATCCACCACGACAGAGGGCTTTGTTTGGCCGGAACCGGGAAGGTCAGTGGGGTCAAGTCCTTTCTGAGTTCTGACAGTAACTGTACACGAGATTTTATCATTTTTTTTTTTTTTTTTTTTCGAGAGTTACAATAGAAGGCTGCTTTCTAGAGCCTGATGTTCTTGATAAAACCCGCGTTGCTTTCACAACCTTTCCTGCTACGCCTCTTCAGGATGCTGCTTCCGAGTCTTTTTGCCTTTGCGTTTGCTTTCGCTTCCCTCCCGACTTATCACTTCTGCCCTGCTGCTCCAATATCTCTTCATCGTTCCCTCGCACGGGTTCCAACGACTGCGCCTTCTGCTTCTGACCTGGCTTGTAGCTCCCCGAGGACATGACTCCATGACCGAACTGATCCTTGAGCGACTGGCCGTTCTTCCTCGCATCGCTCGCGTCCGCCAGCGACGGGTATTTCTTGTAGCCGCTGCTGTTGCCGCTCATCCAAACGGCGAGGGCCGAGGGCCGTTGTTTCGTGGGCTTCTTGTCTTTTTTGCTGCGGCCCACCTGACCGGCCGGCGTTGGTGCGGACGCCGATGTCGAAGCGTCCTCCTTCTCTGCTGTGTTCTGGCGCTGCTTGGGCACCTTGTCGCTAGTTCCGGCGCGGCGAGCCAGACGGAACACCGCCGAAGCACGCTCCGACCCCGCAGCGTCGACCCTGAAATCCGGCTGGAGCTGGGAGCTGAGGTCTGTTGCTAGAGGGGCGCCAGGGTGAGCAAGAGGCGCGGCTAGCACATTGTGGCCTGCGCAGAGGAGAAACAGTAAGACACGGTTGAGGTTAGACATTGCTCTGCGGACTGGGTGTTTTGTAAATAAAATATATTTTTTGTTGTTCTGGGAGCTTGATAGTATATGAATCTTGAAAAGATAATGATTGAAATGATGATGGAGAGAATGTTCTATGCATCAACGAGTCTTGGTTTTGGCATCGAAATGCTTCTCTTTTCTATCATGAACTGATGATGATTTAGCTCCATTAGAGCCACGTACACCCTGGCTAACTTGCAATATACAGCTCCGTATGCAGATGGTTTGTTGCCTAACAGGCTGCAGTTTTCCGAAAACGTATAACTTACTATCTTGCAAGATTAGTTTGTTGTTTGGAGCATAGAGATCGGAAATCAGGCAGTCCAGTGCATCACAAGGTCATTGCTCTCGACTTGGATGGCCCTTGTATGTTGGTGGAGAATATGGGGATCGACAGCGTACTGGAAGTATTTTGGTGTTATTCGAGTGCCTACTCATAGTGGATAGTGGACATCAATCCCCCTAGGGAAGATGAGCGCACAGCCCCAATCCAGTTGAATCCACTTACTTCTTTGTCATAATCCATAACGGATTCTAAGCGGGGTGGAAGTCTATCCGGTGAGTGGGCGGATACTATTTTTATCAAGTGGGTTTCGCCCAACTACTACTACAGTACTTGAACTCGGGGGCGGCGACCCCAGTAGGATACTGATTCATGTCCCTTTCAGAACAGTAACTGCTTATTGCTTTTGTGAATCAACCTGATGTCACTGCGAGGGGGAATGAGTCTGCCGATTTGGCCAGCTATATAGAGCTTGACTGGGGAAGATAGTACACAAAGTACTCCCCCGTCCAAATGCATATTGTTGTAAGGTACACTGCAGTGACCAGTATATTCCCGCGAGCGCAATGACAGCTTTAATAATAGACGCATACTGATTAGGAAGGTTTGATAAAAACATTCCAACGCAGCACTGGAATTCCTGTTTTATGGTAGTATTAAACCCAATTAAAAGACTCTTGGCCTTTATTCGTATTCTGGGACAGACCCGTATGGCTGGCTGTTCATTATACCCGATTCCAGGCTTCTGTTAGTTGATATAGTTTGTGCCGATTCCCACTGTGAGTCGTTTCTTCACACACAAGGAGAGCAAACAATGAGCCAAGTGCGCAGTTTATTGGCTGTTACCAAGTCTATCTGTTCCAGGATGATGAATTTGAGAGAGGGGCCCTCCTCCAGAGATAAAGCTTCCCCTACTCAGAGCCATATTCATTGCATAGACGACTGAGCTGCGTGGTCGGTGGAGCCCCATATTCTGCCCAGCCCGAGACTGAAAAAAAAGAAACTGCATAGTACCTGGCTGGTCAAGCTTTCAAAGCAATAGCAACTACAGCGTATATCTGAATCTGGGATGACGATGACCCAGACGGTGCGCATTTGGCTGGAGCAATCTATCATCACGATACCCCCGCTCCCTCTTCCCGTTCTCCCAGTGCAGATATGCCATGAGAACGCATGTCAGGACAAAGGTCAAGCAGAGGGCTCCGAGAGCAATGGCGTGACCGAGAATATAGCGCGGACTGGGACATCCAAAAAAAAAAAGTTAGCACTCTCAACACTGTTCCGAAACAACTAGGAAACTCGACCATAAACATCTAGCCAAGAAATCAAACCCCTTTAAAGAAAAAGACCTACGCATGATCACTAAGATAGATAAACGTCCCAATGAAAGCAGAGCAGTTCGCCAGCGAGATGATGACGCCCACGCCCGTGGCCCTCACGTAGTGCGGCGCGAGGTTGTTTGAGCACCAGCCCATCATCAGGGCCGAGCACTGGAAAACGCCGAGCCCGATGAAGAAGGTGCCGGCATACTTGACCGGGTTCCGCTCCGACGCCAGCAGCATGGTGTAGCCGATGATTCCCAGCACCGTGCCGCCGGCGATCAAGGGACCGCGGACCTTGAAGCGGTCCGACAGGTAGGAGCAGACAATGACCGAGACGAAGCCCGTCATGTTGGGAGGCGCGGTGAGCAGCTGCGCCGTCGTCGACGTGTAGCCCATGCCGAAGATGATGGTCGGGAGGAAGAGCGAGAAGCTCTGAGTTTTGGTGTGGGAGGATTAGTCGAGGAACAAAATACATAAGAGGGAAAAAGAAGAACAAGGTAAACAAGGTCCTCACATATAATGGCACCAGGAGAAAGAACCATAGCAGTGACAAAAGGTACGTTTGCGGCGCCAAGAGCGCCATCTTGACCCATTGCCAGCTGAACCTTTCGTCGTCTACATCGATGGTACTTGATCCGCTGGCATCTTCTCGCATCCGGCGAAGGGCGTGCTCTCTTTCCTCGGGGGTCAAGAAGCTCGAGTCTCCGGGCGTGTTGGGCATAAAGAAGAAGCAGAGAAGCCCAAACACGACGGTCAAGGCTCCCTCGACTGCAGAGCGGCACTGCTTGTTAGTTTCTGGTCGCCTCATCTTGAACGACAAGATTCTGGAGATCCAGAATTAAACAAACAGGGTCAGAAAAAAAAAAGAGAAACTTGCTGAAAAAGATCCACGGCCAGTTGTTGTAACCTCCGTGCGATATCTGCCCCAGCCCAGACGCCAACAACCCACCAAAAGCACCGGAGAGCGGGGCAGCAGAGTAGAACAGGCCGCAACGCAGTACCATCTGGTGCCGCCGGTAAAACATGGCGAGGTAGATGATGACGCCGCCAAGGATGCCGCCCTCGAACAGCCCCAACAGCAGACGGCACGCTACCAGGGCCGAAAAGGTCTTTACGAATCCCATGCAGGTGCACACTACGCCCCACGCCGTGATGAGGGCGGGCAGATAGATGCCGGCCTTGACGCGCTTGATGATCCAGTTGCTGGGAACGTCGACGGCGATATAGGTCGCGTAGAAGACGAGCAGCGCCACGTTGAATCCCGTGCCGGTCTGGATATCGAGGTCGCGTCGGAGGCCGGCGATGGCGGCATTGCCTATGTTGCTGCGGTCGATGAAGGAGAAGAGCCTGGTAGGGCAGCTGTGTTAGCAGGGCCGCGGTCCGACTGGAGGGACAGTTGGTGACATGGTCCAGACATACCATATCCCGAATAGAAATGGGAGGATATGCAAGTCGAATTTGCGATCGAGTCGTTTGTCGATGACGGGATCGAGTTCAGAATGCTCGTCAGTGGCCACTTTCTCGACAGCTACGCCCTTGTTCGAGCCATCATCAGGCACGGTGGTCGGTGAAGCGACATCCTGCGGTTGTATTGGAGGAGATGCCATTATAATAAGTAAGCAGCTCGATGTGCTGCTGATTAACCTTTGATATCGCAGCCAGCACCGCTCTGGATCTTGTACGTTGAGACGCGGATAGGTATCACCGATTCAAAGCGAATATTAACAGGACATCTTCATCATCTTGACGGCGCAGCTGGACGACATGCCAGAGCGGTCACATTGTTTTCTTGGACCCTTTGCTAAGGCTCCGGCAGAGAGAGTCTCAATGCGGGGTAAAGGGTCAGCTCCTTGGTGCAAGACTGGGGTGAGGTCGTAATTAGGTGGCCATGGTGAAGGGTAAAGGACTGGTTCAGCCAACCAGAGTTTGGTGGTCGTGGAGAATCTGTAGCAGCCCTCTGCCGATTCCAACAGGCGGGTTTCCTCTTCCCCGCACGCTGGAGAGAATATTGTGTGTGCCCTTGACAAATCGGAGATGCCATGCAGCATGCAACATGCCATTGCAAGAGAATAAAAGTGCGATGCCAGGTCAAACGAATCGTGGCATCAGGGTTTCTCTGTCATGAGCCTGGTGCAACTGCAGGTTGTGACAGAGAAAAAAGGTGGAAGCCAGCTAGGGTGCCTCGCTGTCCCAGTTATACATCAAAGGTTAGGAGTGTTGGTCGGTGGTTGTAGTTGATTTAAGCTCGCAAACAGCGTTCATCGAGAAACAATATGTAGAATCACTGTCAAGTCCGGGCCCTCATGCTAATTTTCAGTACTAATGACTGGGATCCATCTTATTTGTTGGACCTAGTGGCCTTCTTGGCGTGGTCTTACTTGCTTTAGGTAAGGGGATGAGACAGTTTTCCGCGGCTTTGGAAGCATACCCCGTCAAATGAGCCTTGATATCATTCATTATGAGCATGTAGGGGATTGTTTTAATATAGCCATAGTATCTCGATGACATTGCAAATGTGCAACTCTGATCGAATGATTGCTAACATGTTTATTATTCGGTACACAAGCGCACGAAGATTCCGAGGTCGACGACTGTGTGTGGGGCAGCGTGCGCTCCTCAATTGAGTCGAAGGGCTTGGTCAAGGTCGCAATTTGAGCGCTGCCCGGCTGCCTGCCCTGCCTAGAGAGCTTCTATGCATTGGAAAGTGGCCTGACTGATTCAAATACTGAAAAATGACGAGCGCAAACTGCTATATTCTCTTGAACAGATATCATTATTTCGTCAAGAATGATGCTTTTTAATTGGGTTTGTTCTGCGAGCAGAGCAGCCTGTAGTGGTACACGGCGTGGGGATCTCGATGTACAGCAGACGTCATGGATTTTCAGATACAGCTTCGACATGACAGTACATGACATCACGCCGCGAAATGGTAAGGAAAGGAGAAAGAAGATAAGAACCGAACTTGCAATTTGCTGGCAGGTCTGGCACACATAAAAAAGCGCCGAGTTCAAGCTACAATAGAAAGAAAATGCAAAGATTCTCAATTGCACGAATCCCAAATTCCTTTGCACCAATAATTCGACGAACCCTCACCACACAATCACTTGCAACTCAGCACACCCAGGATCCAATTCGCATCACAGCACGAAAGATCTCGACATCACAACCAACCAGAAAAATGTCTGCACAAGGCGGAAAGGATGGCCAGTTCCAGCCGGTCAAGGAGGCCCAGCAGCAGAACCTGCCAGGGTATGTCGTTCAGACGCCTCGTTCCACGATGGGTGCCATTTGAGCAGAAAGTCAGGAAATGACGAATGCGCTAACAAACCCTTCCAATTCTACAAAAAAAAAGACTCGAGAAGGACATGAAGCCGACCAGCGAGCCGACAAAGCTCGAGGGCAAGGACCAGTTCCACGAGTACCGCGCAGCAAACAAGCTCTCCGGCTCAAAGGCCTTCATCACAGGCGGAGAGTATGTATTCCCAATCGAGTCGTGACGATAGAGAAGACCAGCAAACTGACAAGCAAACACCCATTGAAGCTCCGGAATCGGTCGCTCAACCGCTATCCTCTTTGCTCGTGAGGGCGCCGACGTCACCATCGCCTTCCTGCCCGAGGAGCAGGAGGACGCCGACGAGACCAAGAAGTTGGTAGAGAAGGAGGGACGCCAGTGCCTTCTCTTCGCCGGCGACCTGAGGGATAGAGAGACGTGCAAGAAGGCTGTTCAAGCTCACGTCGACAAGTAAGCATCCCTGATTCCCATGGCATTCCCACTCCATACGCGGACCTGTGTCACCATGCTCGGCAGAAAACCTAACCCTCGAAACCCGAAACAAATAGGTTCAAGAAGATCGATATCTTGGTGAACAACGCCTCGAAACAGATGATGTGCAAGAACCTGCAAGACATCAACCTCGACGATGTGGAGAGCACCTTCCAGTCCAATATCATCGCCATGTTTGCCATCACCAAGTTTGCCCTGCCTCACATGGAAAAGGGTGGCAGCATCATCAACACCACGTCGACCGTCGCTTTCCGCGGCACTGCGTCCATGGTCGACTACGCGGCCACCAAGGGCGCCATCGCCTCCTTCACGCGCTCGCTGGCCCAGCAGCTCATGCCCAAGGGTATCCGCGTCAACGCGGTGGCTCCCGGTCCCGTCCACACCCCGCTGCAGCCAGCCAGCCGGCCCGCCGAGCAGATGGAGGGCTTTGGATCGCAGAGTGGCCTGGGCAGGGTCGGACAGCCCAGCGAGATCGCGCCAAGCTTTGTCTTTTTGGCCAGCAAGGATGCCACTCTGTACCACGGACAAATTCTGCACGCATACCCTCTGGGAGACTAAAGAAGGTTGTGGAAGACGGGAGATGTGAATGTATGGCGCTCGGAATGAAGTGCCAGATAGCAGTATAAACAGATTTGTCTTCTTGTGGGGAAGATCCTAATTAAAAAAAAACTTGCCGCACGACGGATAAAAGAAGACTAAAGAAGAAGTCTAAGTTGATTGTAGATTTGGTGACCGAGCTTGAGTGCCACTAGACGCTGACTCGCTGCTAATTAAGCGTAGCCACCCACGGTTGTTACTTGTAAACTTACAGGTCTCGCTAATGCAAATCCTAGACTAACTTTTTCTCAGGTGGAACCTCTGGTAAGGGTTGGCATGCAAATCACTTCGAGCGGTCCTTCGGGCACGAAAAATAAACCAAGTTCTACCTACCTGTGGGTTGAGCTTCGCGGACCCCGTGTGGCCTGCACCTCGACAACCACGAATCCTCTATATATATATATATATATATATATATATATCTCTTGGGAGTAGGTTAGCGCGTGGGAACATGACTAAGAATCCTACGTAAAGAAAAAAAATTATACGGGTTAATATAAACAATAAAAAAACGATTTACTGACAAGAACTGCATAATAATTACAATATTTTTAACTCTATATTGACATTGTAAAAGTTTTGTTGTACAATATTAATAGGCGACCTGATTTTAATTATTTATAACAGCCCATACAAATTTCTTAATTTTTGCCATTTTGTAGATAGGAATTTTGTTCGTTCTCCCACGCCAACCTGTTCCATTTTTTTTTTTTTTCTTGTTTTTGGATTTGTGGTCGTCGAGGTGATGCAGATTTTAGGGACCGCCTATCTGACAGGGGATCCGCGAAGCGCAAGCCGCAAGTAACACTCCGCTGCAACGGCTTGGCTCTGGTGCTGTGAGTAATTGACTTTCCCGCGTAGATTTTCACCACACGATCGCCACACTAGAAAACAGGTAGTAAACAAGCCAGCCAGCCATGCTACAATTGGAGAAGGAAGAAAGAAAAAAAAAGGTATCTTTTTTATTAGA
This sequence comes from Pyricularia pennisetigena, assembly GCF_004337985.1. Lineage (NCBI taxonomy): Eukaryota > Fungi > Ascomycota > Sordariomycetes > Magnaporthales > Pyriculariaceae > Pyricularia > Pyricularia pennisetigena. The sequence goes on from NW_021940921.1 coordinate 1,284,829, forward strand.
TTATTTTGCACACCATTCCCCGTTTTTGAGTTGCAGCCCACGTTTCTCCAGCATCAATTTCGCCTCTAGTTACTGGTCGTACTCTCCAGCGTAGAGAATGTCGCCCGGCTGGCCGTTGACGTGGTCCCAGAGCGAGCGGGCCTCGAGCTCGACGTCCCTCTTGAGCAGGCCGACGTCGACGCCCGTCTCCTTGGCCTGCTCCTCCTTGGCCAGCTTGACGTGCATGAACACGGCGGCGCGCTTGCCGGTGTAGAGGGCATGCGGCACGTTTGTGCTGTTGTCCGAGTTGGCGTCGCCGATGGCGTAGATGCCCGGCACGTTGGTGAGGTAGCCCTTGGAGGCGTCGACGGCCAGCTTGTTGCCCCAGATCTGCACGCCGGCCTCCTGCCCGACCTTGCTGCGCTGCTCCTCCGGGTACGACAGCAGGAAGCCCGCGCGCTGCACCGGCTCGCCCTCGGTGAACTCGACCGAGAACAGGTCGTACTCGGGAGCCGTGGCCAGCGATGGGTCCTTGGGCGGTTCGCCGCCGTCCTTGAGCCGCGTGATCCGCGCGATCGTCCGGTTCTCGATCTTGACCTTGTGCAGGTCCAGGTACGTCTGGAACTTGGGGTTCTTGGCCTCTGTCTTGGCGCGCGCCTCGGGCGTGTCGGTGCCGTTGGCGAAGGCGACCAGGTCAGGGTTGAGCGTCAGCACCTCGCGTGCAAGCGACGGGAGGTCGGAGAAGTCCTTGGCCAGGAGGCCCAGGGGTTGGTCGGCGTGCTCGTGGCCGTCGCACCAGGGGCACTGTGGGGGTGTGAGGATTTTGGGTCAATAATCTTGTTGAAGCGATCAATTGGGGGGCTCTGTATTTTTGTAGAGACAAGAGAAAAAAAAAAAAAAAAAAAAAAAAAAAAACATACCCAGTAGATGCCCTTCCCCCAGTTCTCCCAAATGCCAGGAGTTTCGGGCAGGTTGTCCTTCAGACCGGTTGCGAGGACGACCTTGCGTGCCCGGACGGCGAGAGTCGAGTTGTCGAAGCTGGTAGCGGTGACCACAAAATTTTCCTGGTCGTTGCCATCGATCTTGGTCACGGTTCCATTGCTGAAGGTGATGGTTTTGTAGGCCGCGATCTGCTTGCGGGCAGAGTAGCGGTACCATGCCGGGGTGACGCCTGGAACGAAACAAAATGTCAGTCTCCGTCGAGGACAGGGAGATGGGATGAAGATGGACCATACCATCAAACCCGAGGACGTCGTGCATGTGCCTCGTAGGCGCATTGCGGTACTCTCCCGAATCAATGACGAGGGCGTTGCGGCGCACACGGCCAAGGGCGCTGGCGATGGAGAGTCCTGCCGGCCCGCCTCCGACGATGACGGCATCGTACACAAAGTTCTTTTCCGTGGGCAGCGCGAGCACCAAGCTCGAAACTGCCGAGAGCAGGAGGGAGCAGAGACTGAGCTTCATGATGGGGCTAGACGATAAAACGAGAGACTGGCTTGGGGAAAAACACCAACGGGCGCTGGGAGAGCTAGGGCTGGAGCTGGGTCAAACCCCGACGAAGTATCATTGAGGGGGGAGTCGGCAGACCGTTTATAAACTTTTTTTTTTTTCGTCCTTACCGGTAGTCTTCCGTCCGCCAAGCCCAACGGGAGCTAGCAGTGCGTGCCGGCACATATGGATGGTGCGATAGGTAGCACCACCCTCGGTGCTTCTAAAATCAGGCCGGTGGACTGTCGATCGTCATGACAAAGCTAGAAAATCCTCATGCGCCCTGCTCAAGGAGCTCCCATGTGAAATCCGGTGGGGTCGTGCAGCGTGGCATCACCTTGCCTTCGTATCTATACGAAATACAAAAAAAAACTACGCAATAGGTCCCTTGCATAGAGTGCAGTTGGCAAGGTTGGGCCAAATAGATTGATGTCCCATACCGGACGAAA